>NC_060156.1:2109081-2137616 GCF_021292245.1 Micropterus dolomieu | reverse complement strand
CCCCCCCCCCCCCCCCCCCCCCCCGACTTTGCAATGAAGGTGCATGGGAAAGACACAGAGAGGTTGTCACTGATCTAAAAGTATACACGTACTAATAAACTGAATTGCATGTGTAAACTCGACGTAGTGCCAATTCAGCTTAACGCCACATCTATCTTGTTCGATAACGCACAAGCAGATAGGAAGGTAAGATAGGAGACAGCGGGATTATCACACATGACATAATATAGACATCAAAATCAAATAGTCACTCAACTGACTCAGGTATCAGCGTCTTTTTCCTACTTTTCATTTTTATAACTGATAAAAATTAAATGTTGAACATACATCAGAAAGAGATTTCCCTCGCAAGCATTTCACATGCCTATTAAATTCTACTACGGGTCCGACCATGCATATGTTTCACACTGTACATACAGCATAAGATAAAATGTCAGTCCAGTTAATCCTTCTGGCTCCAGTGTTACTTTATATGGCTGACAAAAACCACCAACACAAGAGTAACACACACCACGGGTACAAAGTCACACAAAGAAACTTTCTACCTCACCACACATGAGGGAAATGCATGTCAAGGCGGAGCCCCAAATTGTTTCCGAATGTGTTCATTTCTGTTTCTGATGGCAGAGGCACCTTAAGCCCTGGACATACTCGCTTTGAACTGCGTGTTTGCGCAAGATGGCTGCCACGCGTATCCTGCGTTCCTTTGGAGCGTAAGTTGTGCATGTCCCCATGACGCTACACGTCCGCGAGATGCAATTCAGCGATCCGACAGGCAGATCAGCAGCACTCTCCTGTTCCATACACCAGCCCAGGTGGTGGCGGTATGCATTTGGTTTGCCAGCCGCCATTAAACAACAAGGTCAGTAGCAGACTTAACAAAGGAGATTTATGGCGGGATGTTTACAACAAAACTCGCCGAGCTAGTCCGCAATGTGTGTCGCTATGTTTGGTTTGTTTATGATGTGCAAATTTGGAGGTTGTCAAGGACGATAATCCGGTGTTGGCAAAGGACGATCCGGCCCTGATTTGCCCCCTAGTGGATTCACGTTTAATCCTCCAGGTACACGCAAAGCACGCAGGCAAGTGTGTCGACAATACCGTTAGCGTCGCCTACGCATGTCTACGCCTACGCATTGTTTAAATGTCTGGCTCTTCTACTGTCACTATTAAAACATAAAGGCAAAAATAAAATCCTCTGTAGGTTCCGGACGGCTTGCACTAGCGTGCTTTCATCATACCTGGCGCATACACATCCTTAGGGCATGTTTGACATTTTTGGTATTGCAGCCCCCCCCCATGCTGTACAATGAGGTGACTGAATTATTCATCCCACCGCTGATCAGAAATGGCAAGATAAAGTCGTGAGAGTGTGAGAAACACAAGCCTAAACAACAAAAGAAGCCTCCACCAGAAGCTTTGGTCCTTCAACAAAAACAAACATCTACATCACATTTTTCACCTCTTTTGACTCATTTTGACTCCATCACATCTGATACTAATTAGCTATCTATCTATCTATCTACACAAGACTGAACATTGTTTTTTTCTGTATTGTTCCATCTTTAAAATACCTTGCATTCAACCTGAATTTGTTAGAAAACTAGCCCCAGCTCCAAGCGCCAATGATTCCCAGACAAGTCATGCAGGCAGTTCTACAGCGACTTCTTGACTCAACCAAGACTGAGCCTGGTTCCAATTAAAGTTTTTTAACAGATTTATCCTGAATGACATGTTACAATACAGTCAACAGTTGAAGACGGAAGTGTCTGGGAATCCCCTAATTGTAAGCAGCCTACTACAGAACAAATGCAAGGGGCAACAATTCACAGTTAAATACCAGAAAGAAGAGAGCTTTCTTTTTTTTTTCCCTTCCTTCCTTTTCTTCCACTCTGCTTCCCACTAACCGAATGGCTTTACAATGAACAGTCACCTGCTTTTCATTTCAGGGGAAAAATGCACCCCAGGCATTCCACTACCCTCCCCCCCCCCAACTCCACTCTCTACATGCATTTCATCTCAGCGAGGTGGATCCCAGGGAGGAAATTACTCAGTCATCCAGAAGTGAAGAGGGGAATAATCCCGTCTTTTTCACAGACCATCAGCAGCACTGTGAGAGAGTAACACAGAGTGGTCATCTTGCCTTGGTTGTCAGGACGTTGTACTCATTTAGCTTTCTGAGGGGAGGATCTGATTTAAATATTCACCGTGAATTGTTATTAGAATTTTGAATTAATGAAATAAAATAAAGGAAGAAGGAAATCACTTCCTTACACTCAATTTAATTAAGGCAAAGCAGAAACTACTGCCTATTTAGCTTGAGTCTGTTGATACGTCCTACTTGGCTCAGCTTTCTTCTTCTTCAGCTTCCTTCTTCTTCGTCAGCTTCCTTCTTCTTCGTCAGCTTTCTTCTTCTTCAGCTTTCTTCTTCTTCTTCTTCGTCAGCTTTCTTCTTCTTCGTCAGCTTCCTTCTTCTTCGTCAGCTTCCTTCTTCTTCGTCAGCTTTCTTCTTCTTCTTCTTCGTCAGCTTTCTTCTTCTTCTTCTTCGTCAGCTTTCTTCGTCAGCTTCCTTCTTCTTCTTCTTCAGCTTTCTTCTTCTTCTTCTTCGTCAGCTTTCTTCTTCTTCTTCTTCTTCAGCTTTCTTCTTCTTCGTCAGCTTCCTTCTTCTTCTTCTTCGTCAGCTTCCTTCTTCTTCTTCTTCAGCTTTCTTCTTCTTCTTCTTCTTCAGCTTTCTTCTTCTTCTTCTTCTTCAGCTTTCTTCTTCTTCGTCAGCTTCCTTCTTCTTCTTCTTCGTCAGCTTCCTTCTTCTTCTTCTTCGTCAGCTTCCTTCTTCTTCTTCTTCGTCAGCTTCCTTCTTCTTCTTCTTCTTCGTCAGCTTCCTTCTTCTTCTTCTTCTTCGTCAGCTTCCTTCTTCTTCTTCTTCGTCAGCTTTCTTCTTCCTCTTCTTCTTCGTCAGCTTTCTTCTTCTTCTTCTTCCTCAGCTTTCTTCTTCTTCTTCTTCTTCTTCCTCTTCTTCTTCGTCAGCTTTCTACTTCTTCTTCTTCTTCGTCAGCTTTCTTCGTCTTCTTCTTCTTCTTCGTCAGCTTTCTTCTTCTTCTTCTTCGTCAGCTTTCTTCTTCTTCTTCTTCGTCAGCTTTCTTCTTCTTCGTCAGCTTTCTTCGTCAGCTTTCTTCTTCCTCTTCTTCTTCGTCAGCTTTCTTCTTCTTCTTCTTCTTCTTCGTCAGCTTTCTTCTTCTTCTTCTTCTTCTTCCTCAGCTTTCTTCTTCTTCTTCTTCTTCTTCCTCTTCTTCTTCGTCAGCTTTCTTCTTCTTCTTCTTCTTCTTCGTCAGCTTTCTTCTTCTTCTTCTTCTTCTTCGTCAGCTTTCTTCTTCTTCTTCTTCTTCTTCTTCTTCTTCTTCGTCAGCTTTCTTCTTCTTCTTCTTCTTCTTCACCACCACTATACTATGCCTTCTCTTCTTAAGTTTTGTTAAGTTTTTCTTTGTTTTGATTTTGTTTCTCCAAGCAATCTGCCAAGCACTGTGAGTATAAAATAAATTCTTTATTATTGTTGTAACACAATTACATTGTCATTTTCTGGCCTGGATTCAGGTATGCATTTTGGAACCTTACAGCAAATCCATATTAAGAAACTCATAAAAGTTCTGTTTCCTTTGTATTCAGTTAAAATCTTAAAATCGCCCGAGATAAGCTTTCTGTCTTATGAAAACAAAGCTCTGAACTTTCTCTCACAGTATTGTGATACAGCAGACTATGAAAATAAATTATACATGTGGAACAAAGATGGCTACGAGCCCCAAACAAAAGCAAGAAGGATGGTCCTTGCCAATAGCATCGATTCAGTGGGATAAATTAGGTTTAATCAAAGACAGCCAAAGTTTATCATAAGGGCTAGCAGCCAAGAGAAAACAGCACGTGTTCCATATCGCACTGGGTTGGCTGAGACTGAGGCACTTGGACGAGACCAGTGAAACTAAAACCATAAACCAAAAGGTTCTCTGGGAAAGATGGGATGACAAGTTTTTAAGGGATTTTGTTCTAATCATTGGAGGTTTCCTGCAGAGTGCCACTTTGGTTCTTCCAAACTAGATAAAAATGTATATCTGTGTTATTGCCTAAAATCCAAAAAATAAGTAACGCCCCAAGTAAATCCAATGAGTATGATTTATGATAATCATAAACCTGAAACCCTGAAATGCAAATCTCCATCCCCACAGGCAGCGCAGCAGGATGCTGTCTGCACCACTTCCAATGAGCATTGTTTGGCCTCACACTTGAATGCATAGGTATCCACGGGAGGCCTCAGATCACATCCAGAGTTAGAGGTTATCATCGCATTAACAAGTTCTGTGGGCCTCTTTGGTGAAGGCCCTTGACTGACAGACTGGAGAAATGCTGCCAAGAAAGATCTCAGTCTCCTCAAACAATCCAAAAAAACTGCAGCTTGCATGGTCAAAAAATAAATACTGCTGTTAAGTGCTGTATCATGATCTCACACGTATGCACACAAGCTCATGTTCTGACATCACATTTAATAAAGTGACATTTCCTGCGTTTGATTAGTGTTTGTTGCTCTGTAAAACAGTGTCTTGTTAAAATAGTGAAGAAGCAGAAAGTATGAGCCTACGTGCACATGTAAGGAATGTTTTGGCTTATATTGACTTTGTTGTACATGAGACCATATAAGGTAGCTTACATGGGGTTGTTAAACAAGATATTAAACATTTAAAGCCAGACCAATCAGGGTCGCTGATTGTTCCCTCTGGCTGGATGAAGCACTGGGTCATTCCAGCATACTGTAGCTGTTTCTGCTGGGGTTTCCTAAAGCAGTTTTTCAGGTGTGCTCTCCAAAGTACTTAGTGCAATCTCAGGCAGGATGGGCATACGAATTTCCACATACTCGGGATGCACTGAACGAAACAAACCAAGGTTTTTACGCAGTGGCTGCTTTCTTTCCCTCCAGACTCTCCATGGCGGAAACCATTAAAAGACGCAAAACCCTCATTTAAATACTTTTAAATACTGCCATTGTGTTTGCACCTGTTGTCATTTACGCAATAATTCTTAGCTGATCACCCATAACAGGTACTAAAATTACACGTGCAATATTTTAGAACGCACAGGCAATTTAGTACACTTTATTCGGGGTGTTAGTAAATCCAGCCCTATGTGGATTGAAAAAGGGTTTGTTTTATTGCTTATAAATGCAACTTTTCATTTGTGAGAGGAAGATTCTGTTATTTCTTCTTTCCAAAGTTACCAAAGTCTCATTTAAAGCAAAAATCAGCTCCATAAAGGACTGCCATGTTTTCAGATTAGTATATACACAGCTAATAATTGCTGAATAGCAGCAATCACGGTCCAGTATATGGAGCAGGGGATTAAAATACACCACTCAGTTATATGGAGGTCCAGTGACACCGACATTGCATCTACACAGGAGGCGCATGCGGAGCATGTTAGCAGAGCAGCAGCAGATTTCTGCACTACAAAGTAAACACAAATTATGCTTGTGTTACCAAAAATACTGTATCATTACTGTCATTGTCGATTGTGTAACAAAATTGCAGGGGATTTGTTTTGTGATGTCGCACCTCCACTACTGAGGGGGCCCAGGCCCCACAATGAGCTTCCTGTTAGCTGTCCAATCTTAATTACTACCAGGTCCAAACACTTCCCCGGACTCTTGTCTGCAGCCAGTCCCCACAAGGTGTTTCACCTCTCTAACAGTGACCTCTGACCTTCCTTGTTCTCAAGGGTCCACCTGGCACTTCCTAGAGTAAGGTCACATGTACTGCCCACAAAAACAAAAATACAGGACATGTTGTATTACACGTTTTTAACAAGTTCAGCTAAGAATATAAAGGCATTAAGTAGGTAGGTAGATTTATTTTGTCACAATTTAACAGGTTATATAGTGAAATAGAGTTTGTAACTCCCTCCTGCTAAGTAGCAGACAATCTATAATGCTAAACAGAAATAAACTATATTCAATGGAGCAGTGCTGAGGTCCACTCTAAACGTCAAGATAAAATGCCTTTTAAAAATACTTAACTTTAGCAGTTAATGTGATTTCTTGTTTTTGGCACAAGAGGAAACTTTAGGAAGAAATGAAGTTTAGAAATGCTCAATAGAATAGATGAGGACCAGGGGATATTTCAGGCAGGTTTCATAGTTATCAAGAGATACAGAAGTTTGTTGTTTTCTATCCCGTGTTTATGACTTGTGTTATGAAAAAAAGGTTTTGCCAGGACAATCTTTCCTTAAAGAAAAATATATCTGTGAAACAGGTGGAGAAAAAAATAATTTGACAGGTGATCTTTGTGGGGACTTCTGGCAACAGTTTTACAAAAATGAACAAAAAACAGTATCCATCAAGATTGCAGCATTATTTTGACTTATTACAGTATCAAAAGGCAAATGCAAAAGCAGGAGGGATACTTTTACCCCATAATAAAACTTATATATAAAAAGCTAGATTTGAAATATAATGTCATTGCAAAACATTGCCATTATATCTTAACTGTGTGGGCCTGCCATACATGACTCAACACAAACGCAACCAAAATAAAAGTAAAATAAAATAATAGCTATACAAATATCACGACATGAAATAACATCTCGAGCCTTAAAAGGTATGACGCAGTATATTCTGAATGCCATGACTTTATTTATTACTGTTGATCTAGCTATAATGTGTCCCACCTCTGACAGAATTAAAGCATGTGATGGATGACATGGGACACAACCAGAGGTTAAAAGGACTACTTTTGATGTACTAGTACTACTACTTTCTGGGGGGCCAAGCTGGTTGAAGCCCTTCAGAGACACGAGGTAATGCTGCACTAAATTAGACACAGGAGTTAAGGGGGCATGATGTCAGAGATGATATTGCTAGATGTCACAACAGAGGGAAAAGCAGTATAGTTCAAGCTTGCTCTGGTGAGATATGAGGGTAAAAAAAACTGTGTAAAACATACAATACATCGGACCCTTGGCTGTCAGTGCATGTCACTTCAACTTATTTTATCTGTAGTAAAGTAGGAAACTTGTATCAGCAATAAAAAACAAATGTAAAATACTGGATATACCAAAGTCATGATAAACTGTGGTTTATAAGTCGATATTCCTAGGACAGGGAGAGCAAAATGGGGAAACTTCCTCCAGGGAAAGTCAGAAGGCCATGCATGGGAGGTTTAAGGCCAATGTGCCCAGTGAAGCGTGCACAAAGCTGGGGGTCTCTTTAGGAACTAAAGGGGTTGGTGGGAGGGGGTTACACAAAGCCCAACAACTCACATAAATCAACTGAGCAAGGGTTAAACTTCCCTTTTTGTCTTTCAAAAGTGTTCAGTCAAAAGATCCAAATAGCAACACCTACATGAAATAGTATCAGTCTTTTCCCCTGGATGGCATCAACAGGGTGAGCGTCAAGCCGGAAAACAACTGCATGGCTAATCCATTAGAGTGAAAAACATTGGGGCAACGTGAACCCAGATGTTACAATTACAGAAATGTTGCCGTATTTCAAAGGGGCCCCACATGTGGAACATTTTTCAACTAAAATCAGAGGTAATCTCAGGAACTCGGACGGGGGGGAGAATCAAACTAAAAACAGACCAATACAGGAAAAAGGAAAAGGAGAAGAGTGCAGGGGATGTGAGAAAAGAGCCAAAGATAAACAAATAGGTAGAAACAGTGGACCTTTTGTAATTAGAAGAAGAGACTGAGAGTTCAGACATCCTGATCCTTTTCCACATGTCCTGCTTTCAGAGGCAGTTGAGGCAAGTAAAAGATCCAAGTCGGTTTGAAGCAGCAACAGGTTTGGGGTTTGTCTATTTTCAAGTCAAGACAACCAGGGACCTAACATTCCCGAGAGGACACTATTTCCCAGAGTGATCCTTTTGAGACCCAACTCTGAACCTATATGGACTGAGTGTACGTTAATGGATATCGATCATCCAGAGGAGTTCTTTGAACCCTGACAGGTCTGAAGGTTTAGCCCAGGGTCAATATTTGCAGTGACACAACTGTGAGGCAGAGACCCGTGGCCGTGTTTCCTACAAGAGCATCTTGTTAGATTAGAGACACCTGGCCAACACCTTTGCACTTGCCTGCCACACATGCGTTCACTTACACCCGTTTGATGCAAAAGCCACAAAAACTGGATGCATTCATAACCTGCGATTCTTGAATGTCAAAAGGATTTGCACGGCCTGTAAACTTTCTCTCAACAATGGCCTCGCAGAGGACATCTGATTGGTTTCATGGTCCTTTCAGAGAAACCTGATAAAACACTCCCTAAAACCCTTATTTGGCATTCATTAATTATTCACAATGTTTGTTGGAGGAGAGGCGCTCTTCCCCAAGGTCTTCTTTCAAGGGCTCTTGCGCCATCCATGCTTACTTTGCCCTCCAACCTTGCTCAGAGCATCTTCTGTTCATTTCCTTTGTCCTTCAAGTTGTTCCTGTCATTTCCTATATTTCCCGGAGCATTTTCTTTCTGCTTCTATGCTGGAAAAAATCTCCCTTTATCCAGGACCATCCTGCTCTGAAAAGAGGCAACCCTTCCCATTTCAGGCCAGGCTAAGGAACTGATCGTGTCTAGTTCATGGAGATGGTCTGTTTCCTGCATTTCCTTACTCACTCTCACGTGCTCTTTCTCCCTGTTCATATCTCCCTCTCTCTTCCACTTCTCTGTTGCTTCTTAACAGCTTTTGCAGCTGTACTCACTTTCCCAGCTGCCCAAGAATTATGTCTGTGCCCATACTACAAACCTGATCAGTCCAGAAGGACATATATCATCAGGGAGAAGAGGTACCGGTTGAGAATTTCACAATTTTTAAACTTTCTTGATTTTGTGATATTGGAAGATCTTTTGGGTTTCTGGCTCATCTTTTAATTGCAAAGAAAAGCCCATTCTCAGTGAAGGGCTAGTGTTCGTGTTAACCCTAACCTTAAACCCAATCCGTTGGAATACGGTGTGCCCAAATTAAGGCTGTTTTCGGGCCAAACAAAGATCCGCTATTAACGCCGGGGCTCAGATTGAACACCGCCCCCTTAAGTGAGCATGCTTTGTCATACAGTGCTCTGATGCAGTCAATCAGTGACCCAGGGCTTAGCTGGGGGGCTTTGAGGTTCTTTTACGACCCCCCCTTTCACCTCGCCTCCTGCTCCTCAAAAGAAAGAATGGTAATTAACTGATGAAGAGCTCTGTAAGATTATCCAGTCTCCTCGCCAAGGACTCCAGCTCTGCCAGTGATGTGCAGTCATGTCCCAAAGGACCACTGCAGAATGGGGAAGGATGGATCTCAATGGTCTATTCAACTACTCTCCTCTTTCATCCTCTATTCAGCTGAAAAAGAGGAGAGCAGCGTGCAATGTTGTATATTTGAGCTTTCATATCAGCACAAATTAGGAAAAGCACTCACGGTGTTTTAAGACAAATGTTGAGACCACGGTCACAAAGCTTTTAGCATGGACACACACACACACACACACGAACACAGTTATTCACTGACCACATCACAGCTTAGAGGGCACACAAGTGCACAAACAACCCCTCACTGTGAGCGGGAATGCGCGGCAGATTGAATTATACAAGAGAAAGCAAAAATAGCTGTGTGTCCCAACCACCTAGAGCGAGACGGAGCGAGGCACAGAGGCAGTGAGGGAGTGGGAAAGGGTGAGAAAGGCAGACTGAGGGGAAGAGAGCAGGAGATCCATTTAATTCAACTCAGAGTCAGAGCAGACACGTTTTTAGTCTGTCTCGTGGAGCTAAAGCGAGCTAAACGAGAGAGAGAGAAAACAATACAGAGTCTGCCTCGCGTTAGCACCCGCCCCCCCCATGCTCTTTCATAATATCGGCCTCATTCAAATGTGTCACCGTGCCAAGGCCCCCCACAGCCGGGGTCCCAACCCTCAACCCAACCCCCGACAAGCAGACCACCCAATAGATCCGCTGACCAGCTTGATTTGATCAGGGCTCCCCACTCACTCAACTCACTCATGACATAAACGATGCGACTAAAGTTTAAAAGTTATTAGATCTGCATGGCCAGAGAATGCAAGGAGGTCTGCTATATCCTGCAAATTGCTAAGAAATGTGACGCAAGTCCTGTGCTGACAGTTTTCAAATCATGATCCTGCAACGAAATTCCCGGCGAAAAGTAATCTCACCCAGAACATGCAGGACAGGCAGACCCAGGTCCGTGCCGGTCCAGCCAGAGCTGTTGGCAAGCTTAGAGAGACCGACGGCATGGTGACGGACAGGAGTGATGCTGCTGCTGCTGCTGCTGCTGCTGCTGCTGCTGCTACAGACCAGTGGGCTTCCTTAAGTATAATCCAGCCAAGAGAGGACTTGCCCAAAGCTGCAAAGCCATGACTATCCTAGAAACACTCTTCTTCACCCCAGGCTTTTGCCTTCTCCCTCTTCCTCACTGCCTGAATTGCTTTCTCCTCCTAGTGTCTCTCTTCTAAATTGGATCCTGACTGCCTCTCCTCTGCGCTCACTCTGGCTCTTTTCCCCTCTGCCGGGGAAAGTTTCACAAAGCTTTTTTCTATTTTTTTTTTTTTGGTGTCAGGCTGCCCCCTCCGCTCCACAGGAGCAAAGGGGGAAGGGGGTGCTCTGCTTATAATACATCTCTTTTGCCCCTCCTCTCTCTGTCTCTCGCTCATCCCGTGTCTCCCTCCCTCTTTACACTTCTAAGTCTCCCCACTTTTAATTTCATTCATCCCTTGATCCCACCCCCACCCTGTTCATCCCCCTCAGCATCCGACGCACTTCAGCTCCCCCCCCCTCCCTCCATCTCTCTCTTGCACTGTTTCCCTGTGTTTCTGTATTGAGTCCACTTTAATATTTCATAAACTCTGTCTCCCCCCGTATTCACCCATGTGTCGAGGTGAACACTAGGGTTGGGTTAGGTTTAAAAATGTACGATACCAGTACCAAAACCAGCACCCTTAAAGTGATACAGATTCCACCCGTTGAAGCCACAGTAGTGGATTTTTAGCCTATTATTATATATTTATTATTATGGACAAGCAAGGTTATCTATTTTATTTTTTCTTGTTTCAAATAACTGTTGCATAAAAGTATTGGGAAGCTGTATCGCTCCTCATCCTAATTAGGTCGTCCTCACGGGTAAGATTATACAGGGAAAGACTACAGCTTGGGAGTTATTTTATATTTGAATGAGAGAGGAGGAGAGAAATAGTTTAGTGACCAAATAAGTTGTGGAAAACAAATTTCAGGTAATTGTTTAAATTTTGAAAGTAAACAACGGAAAAATATTTAGTTAACTTTCGATCAATAAACTGAATAGAAAGATCTCTGCAAGTGTTTTTTCCTTTAACCTCCAAAAACGACAGTCACAGATATGAAACGAGTAAGGAGTTTGTTTAAACAAGTCACTAAACTAAAGACTCACAAGCAGAGTAAAGAGAGGCTGCACGTCCAGCCCATCAAACCGACTACACCTGAAGCAGCCGCAGCTGCAGCCGGAGGCTCCGTCAGTAAAATCAGCTGATTCGGTCGATACAGTAAAGGTTTCGAGTAGCCATCCCTAGTGTATACACTATACTGAATCATTTTGGATGTCAGAAAAGACACTCGCTATTTAGATTATCAGTCCATGATATTAGTTGTGTTCTACTTTTGACACCCACTGTCCTCAACATTGTTTGACATTATTTGATGCGCAATTTCTATCAGTGCACCAGAAATTGCACCACCTGTGCTGTACTGCAATGAAACAAAAAACAGTTTAGTTAAAGTTTACTTAAACTTAAAGTTCTTTAAGTAACAATATAAGTTTCAGCCACCTGTTCCCATTTCATTCACTTTGCATATAATCAGTGAAAATCTGAGCTGCTGTCTCAGACTAATTATGAGCTTTCATGATGACTGAACTGAAATTATGAAAAATTAAAAACAAGTTCAGTTCTATGAGCCCAGAAGATGAAGCTATATCAGGCTTTGGATGCACACACAATACTTAAGTACCTAGTTTCTTTATATCAGCAATACAATCCTACCAAAAAAAAAAAAAAAAGAGAGAAAATCACCGGCGTTATCCATTGACCATCTCGCAGCACACTCCTTTACCATTTCCAATTTGCTCTTTGCCGCCCACGCATTTTCTCTGCTCAATGAAAAAAAAATAAAAGCAGTCCTGAAGGCTTTACCTCTGCCTCAAACTGAACCCCCTCCATCTTGACCCTTTACTACAGAGAAAGAACATAGAGGGGCCGGGAAGCGAAAGCTGCTTCATTAAGTTCTCACTGCTCATCAATGAGCACGTTTAGCTCCGTGCGTGACTCTTTATCCCCTTGTGTGGGTACTTCGGTTTTTCACACTCACACACACGCACCAGACAGATCTCCACACAAACTATTACCCAGTATTACTACATGCACAAGTCATGTACCCATTACTTTCTTACAAACACACAAAGATTCTCTCTCACGACTTGCCCACTACTTCCTGACAACATAAACACACATCGTTTAAACAGTCAGCTCACCGTATGTAAACCCACACACTGCATAAACACACAAACCCACCCACATACAGAAACATACAAACAGACTCACACAGTGGCACAGAGGATTAATCCCCCGGTATTTCCTGCAGGCCACCCCTACAGACATACATTTGCTAAAGGAAAGAGAGAAAACATTTTAACTTGATCCCCCTCAACCAACACACACACACACACACACCAGATGGATTTTTGTCAGAGAAAATCGAGAACTTTGCTAAAACAATGGTTATTTTTCTACATTATTGCACATCGGTGTCTTTGATAGAACATCAACTAAATACTGTATTGCTGGTTAATCTATGTTTTTCACTTAATCAAACAATAACATGACAAATGCCCAGTGATGTTCCCAGAATCTTTAGCAGGACCAACAGTCAAGCCCTACAATTTTACAATGCAATGTAATGAAAAAAAACACCAAGTTCACCACTATTTTTGACACCAATATATGCTTAATAGCAAACTTTCACAGTTTACCTGACAACACACGGCTTAGTTTGGCTCTTTATCTGCTTTAAGATTAGCATCAATAATTAATGAATTCAAGGTATACGTGGCAACAAATGAATGCCTGTGATCAAGGATCAAGGTAAATTATTTATTATTATTATTATTTATTATTATTTGACGGGCTGGTCTGAGTATGTCAGAAACTGCTGATCTACTGGGATTTTCCACGCACACCCATCTCTAGGGTTTACAGAGAATGGTCTGAAAAAGAGAAAATATCCAGGGAGATTGTTGATGTCAAAGGAGAACGGGCAGACTGATTCGAGATGACAGAAAGGCAACAGTTACTCAAATAACTACTCGTTACAACCGAGGTATGCAGAACACCGTCTCTGACCGCACAACACGTCGTGGGCTACAGCAGCAGTGCAATCCCCATGCTGTCTGATCAGCATCTGGATATGCCACACCTGTGAGGAGAAGTGCTCACTAACACAGATTTAGACAGATTTGTGAACAATATTTGAGAGAAACAGGCCTTTTGTGTACATAGAGAAAGTCTTGGATCTTTGAGTTCAGCTCATGATGAATGGGGGCAAAAACAAAAGTGTTGTGTAATTTTGTTCAGTGTATCTGGCTCTTTAGCTGCCGGATGTTCCACTTTGTTTAGCAGCTAGTTTAGAACTTTGCGTGTTGTTTGTCACAACGGAGGTAGTGTAGCTAAAAAACAAAACAAGAAGCAGAAAGATGCTAAACCGCTACGCATAGCTAAGAGGAAACGCAGGGTTGGATGATATTTCTCTGTGGGTTTATCACTAGGAGCGACTCCTTTCATATTTCACATAGTCATTTGATCCATTTTTGATATTAAATTATTGATTATAGTAGCCTTAAATGTCTTCTAATTTATTTTTATTGATTTACCTTTCACTACACACAGTAAACAGCTTGAGGCTATCTTGGAACATAACCTAAAGTGCACTTCACACAGCAGAGCTTAGTTGTACTTTAGCCGTCACAATCTAAATGCACACGATGTTCTCTTGCATGAAGTCATCTTCCAATTCCCTGTCAGCACACTCTAGTGTGACAGTCGATGATGCAACAAGTATTTTTGATAAACAGAACATCTCCTATAAATAACATCAGGATTTACTGCACAGCCATCAAAGAGAAATTCTGTCATGTTTTAGTTAGATGTGCAAGTTATGGATTCAATATGGTAGAAAATAACAATTATGACGCGGTTTTGGCACAATACTGGTGACAGACTGTATGTTCTACTCCTTAAAGACCGTGCACAGTTACCACATCTCGCTACATACAGCAACCAAGTGCAGCCGCAGCACCCACTGGTGGTCAATCAACAAACTGCCTCCACATTCATCATCAGAGAGAAGACACTTGTTCAGAGCACAGTTATTAAATACCGGAGGTACTGCAGAGCTAATGGAGAGAGTGAGTGTGTGCACGAGTAAGGGAGGTCGTAGTAAAGGGAGGGTGGCCATATTTCCAAGTCTAATCAGATCACTTATGGGATTAGTTTTAGTACCCCTTTAACCTTGACCATTTCTGCCTTCTTTTGAAAACCAGAGCCAATGTGGACAGCGAGGCACTTACACAATTAAGAAGATTAACCGGTGTCAGGTCACTGTCCTTGAACCGAGTGACTATGGGTAAACATCAGAGAGGGATCCAAGCTGTGCATCATGTTACAATGGATTCAATATTAAAACAAAATGTTCCAGCAGACGTGAGGAGGTTTGTCTGAGCGAGAAGGCAAAGAGGTGGACAAAAATAAATGACAGAAACAGAAAAACAGATGAAATAGGGTCTGTAGCGCATAGATAAGCAGACCGATACATAAACACTGATGGATCTGGAGAGAGTGAATGTGTAAACAGAGGGGTGTGTTCAGTCATCTTGGCTGACGTCCTAGAACCTGCTAGATGAAGGGGGAGTTCACTTGTTGACAGATAGAGGGAAGAACACACTCCAGCAGGCCCCCAACACACACATGCATGCACACACCCTTTCCCACCCCCGTGACTCCCATCTGTTGAAAACAATACAGACCCAGGGCCCTCCCTTTGCAGAGCACTCACATGTGTGTGCACGTTTTCCTCTGTTCTCTCCGCTGTGTAACACTGAGAGGAAGGACAGTCCACCCAGCAGCAGGACACGCTGACCCGAGTACACAACAACAATAATACTGCTTCAGTACATGGTGTGAAGCCTTTTGGGTTTGTCAGGCTTAGTCTTTGAAGAACTGTCCTTTTTTGGAGCCATTTTTTTATTTAGCCGTATTTTGAGACGTCTTTGGATCAAGAGCGTTTCTGCACTACACTTCCCGTAGATCATCTTTCAATCAAACCATCAAGCATCGATGACACTATACGACATCTTTTGCCCAGAGTTCCTCATTATGAAGTTACATTCTGTAGTTTCTAGGCTATGACCGCCTATGCCAACTACTCACTTCTGTTCAGCTCAACGCCAGGTACATAAAACAACAGAGCCTAAACATATATGAATAAATATAAATGACATAAAAGCCACTTAAGTGAAGTTGGGCATCCACATCTTGCCAAATTCTTTGCTAATGCTTAGATTGATCAAACATTCTGTACATGATGTGTTGACTGTATCACGGCTGTGAGAGCCTAAACTAAATCATAATTAAGTTAATTAAATAAATACATTAGAAGTGGCTTTGTAGCAGTCTATGGCTAGGAGCTACATGGAACAGACCAGAGCCAGAAACATGACGGCTGAGGCTAATGTTGCTCCGTATATGAAGAACAGGGGCCTGGACCACGAAGCAGGATTTGAGCTTGTCCAGGTAACTTCGGGGTTAACCCTGCTGGGTTTTCAGCACCACGAAGGTGGTTCACTTCTTACCGGGGTAGATCTCCATGGTAACTTATGCTGAACGGCTAACCTGCTCCGGAGCAGGTTATGTTCCAGATAAGAGATCAACATAAAAACGCCGCCTACTGACATATCAGCTCTCTTGGAAAATGACATCACCATCTGTAGGAGATCCCAAAGACTGTTTCATAGGCTGCTTTATTGTTTGCTGCGGTGATTTCATCCTACAGAGACTGATTGAAAACCTTGTAAGCTTCTCTTGTAGGTTTTTACAGTAAGGCTACTGCTTTGAAATGTGTTGCGTCTTTTTGATTTGCTGTTCCGGTTTTGCAAATCCAGCTCTGTGAATCCCCGTCGAGGATTGGTTCCTCTGGAGCCGAGACCGCCTACTTCCCGGTTGCTGTTCGCTGGCGTCGGTGATTGGTGTGACTGTACCTACCAATCAGGAGTTTTCAATCAACCCCAGCTGCACTTTAAAGAGGTGGTATTCTGCTCATTTTCAGGTTCATAATCCTATTTAGGGGTTGTACCAGAACAGGTTTACATGGTTTAATTTTCAGAATTCCACAACATCATTGTCCCACATCTTACTATCAGGACTAAACGTTGAACTGTTGCCGGTGTTCTGACGATCTATGCTGCCTTGCCAAAAAATGCTACCATAGCGCAAATCGACGTAATGTTCAATGCGACACACACACCAGTGATCCACACAGCTTTTTCTTTTTTAAGGTAATACGTTTGAACGTTGCTCAGAATGTAAACACAGATAAGCGGTATGAAAACCTTCCAGCTGTGTTTTCCTCTGCTGTTGTTGCTGCAGCGGTCTGTGTGACGGCGGGAGCAGAGGGCTCTGTGAGCGGGCGGCTGGCCGACCTCACGCGCTCCTCCCGCGGCTTGGCGCAGGCTTCACTTGCAGAGCTCCTCAACTCCGACAATATTCAAGCATTTTTGTTCCGCCATCACTTCTTGTAAAACTGTTAATATTCGAAATCTACACAGCTGATTTCTCACCTCAAAACTTCTCAGAAGTGGATTTAGTGATGAAATTCCATACAAAAACTGTAAAATATAAAACTTCCTGTTGATGGCCTCTGTCTGCTGCAGCAATGATGATGCAGTGAATAGTGACAATTCTCTCTGACCAATCAGCAGTCTGTCGTGTTTTCACGTTACATTTTAGTTTCCCTCAGCTCGCTTGAAACCTCGACGGAGGTGAGGAGATACAAAAATGTGCAAAAGAGGTGGTATTGTGCTTTTTGGCTTTTTCACTTTGCAAACCTGTTACATGCACAAAAGATAAATAACTCAATAAAGGAGAGGGAAAAAGCCAAAAAGCATAATACCACCTCTTTAAAAAGCTTGTGTGTCCACAGTTCGTGCCGGGGCTGCGAACCAGTGATCAGTTTGCCTTGCTGTCGGTTGTGGTTGTGTTAGTATTTCGTGTGTTTATACTTCTTAGTATTACCTGTCTGAGTGGCTTCAGTCAGTGCTTTTGGGAACCTTTGAATTGCCTAGCGTGAGACAGTGTATCAAGAGTTGGACACTCTTGTTTGAGACTTCTAAGTTGCAGAATAACTGCTAGTTTGTTTTTCTTCCATTGTATTTTTATACGCTTATGGGTTTTTGAGCCTAGAGCTAAGTACTGTCTTTGGACAAGACCCTCTTTTGTTTCAGTTTGTGTATTGGTCAGCACCTGTATTGCCTCTTCCTGTTATATTTCCTTATGCAAGCTCACTCTCTTGGTTAATTAAACACCTGACTTTAACCAAGACCTTCAAGTTGTCGTATTCCACCTCATTCTCAATCTCAATCACGTGTTACTGCCTTCTTTAACGAGCTGGGCTGTAACAGCTCCCAGTCCGTTTCACACAGCCTGTCGCAGCCGGTAATGATCTTATGTGAGGCTGAATATTATGAGCAGTTTGGTAGGGATATTGAAATAAATTTTAATATGCTATTTTTTTAGGTCAGTAGCTTTCTTACAGCCTATCACAGAGACTGGTCATGTAGCGCCCCACCTTTTGGATGTGGGCGCAGGTAATTAGGTGAGTTTTCAGCAGCCTAAATGTTGAGATTCAGTCTTTCAGTCGAATCAGGCTCCGCCCATCGAAGCATCGAATCTTCGACTATTCGGGGTCAGCTTGAAAAGAAAAGAACGAACAAGTGCACCTGAAGCTTTTTGGAAGTAATTTTGGGAATCAAAAATGCACTGAGAGGTTCTTGGCTAATGGTGATTAAGCCAAAGCATTAATCTAGAAATAATCGTAACATCAAACCTACCCTTACCATAACCATTAGAAATGTTTGTGCCTAAGCCTAAATCAGCGACAGGGTTTAGCCTCCTTTGTGCCTCCTTTGTGTTGCTGCAACGTGGCAAACTGTGGCGTTCCATACGGATGCAGAAGGGTACCTTTAGCGTCAAATAATTACGCTTTGTCACGCTGTCTGACAGCGTCTGTAATGACGCACTGAGCTGAGAATGCGTTGAAATATGTCAGTGTTGTGTCAGCTTGTTTCTGTTGCCCCCAAGTGACCAAAAAGATCTGTTACAGCAGGTTTAAGAATAAAATACACAGGTCAATCTACGCGACATAATCTGGCTGGCAAATGTAGGAACAATGTCAAATTTTATCAAAATATCCTTTAGGTCAACTCCGTTTGAGAGGCTCCAGCACAGGGTCACCTATGAAACTGCATCCCTAAACCTGGCAGGGATTCAGCTGCATGTTAAAATCATCCCACTCACTGCTCCACCACAGCTGTTGCTACCAACTTAGCCACTCACAGCCAACGTGGACTGGCAAGAGCTGAGGGCAAATGTAGGTAAAGTGTTTATTCGCCCCTTCTGAACGCCACCTCATGGCACAGACACAATCAAAGTGCCAACAGGGGGAAATGTACAACCCCAGGAGAAGAAGACATATGCTGAAGATCCACAATGTGTCTCTGACAAGAACAGCCAGCCACTGACTAAAATCACGTTCTGCTTTAATTAATGGTGAGTCTGAAGTTTATAGAGGAATACTGTGTGTGTCTTTGAGGGGGTGTGTCTGTGCACTGCCAAGACACTAAGCAGAGGCTGCATTTGCAGGATTTATGGCTCTGTTCAACAGCACAGACCTATTATCGGGAAAAGTGCCCAAGTCAAACTGGCAATATCCTGGTTTGTGTGTGCGCACGTCTGTCTACACCAGTGTGTGCATCTAAATGTGCTTATCTGTCCAGCCTGTCTCATCCTCTGTGCTCACAGCAAGCCTATCACTGGCTGGGTAAAAATATTAATTTATTTTCTATTGTCATTTGGAAACTGCAGATGGAAATGCTGGGACTTTTGGGGATGGGGTCATAATCTCAACGTTTCATACATCCGCTGTCAGAGGCTGTAAATTATTTTCGCTGATGATGATAATGATAATGTCATCACGGCTATGCTATAGAGCTTTGGGTCTGTTGTTATCACGATAAAAAGTTTCATAACTTTCGATATCGATAATTATCACGATAAGCATCAAACCGTTTTTGTTTATTTTTTTGAGTTTAAAGGATGATTTTTGCTCCTGAGTGAGAGTTGAAGAAACCCGATGGTTAATTGTGGTTTAAACTCTTCTTTATGGTCAACGTTTGATTCCAAACAGTGGATCACTTCACAGATCTGAGGTGGATCTTTCTCAACAACTTTTTTCAGTCCTTTTTTCTCACCAAAATAAACATGTTAATAAAAAAAATGTAAGTCCTAATTCGTGAATGATTCAAGTGAATAAAATCCAACAATTATTGAATATTTATTGAACATTTGTTATATTGTTACAGAAAAAACTTATATTGCAATACTTATTGTTATTGTTTTATTGTCCAGCCCTAAGAGAGATTAATTGAAATCTAAATCTGTGACTAGCTATTTTGACACTGCATATCAAAAGGTGCGAGAAAACCAAAGAATCAATAAATGTGTTTCATAATCTACGAACAGACTGAATTTACCTACGACTAAGATTCTACAGCCACGCTGGTTGTACTCTGAGGCTGTACTTAGGCACAGCCGTGCTTTGAGCTAAATACCAACATGCCGCAGCTATAATGTTTTCTTTGTAAATCAGTTTTAGATTTGCTCATTAGCATAAAACACAAAGCTGTTTTATCACTAAATACCTGCAACACTCAAGTACTGGACACGGTGAATTCTGACCTGCTGGAGGCACTAGAGGAAAAGTCAGTGGATCACCAACATCAGTCGGATTCACCCTCTGGGGACCAAAAATATCTGTTCAAAAATCTAATAATTGTTGTGATGGACAGACTCTAGAGCCTTGCATGGCTAAAAATACTGTTATATGTCTCAACTGACCCACAGTTAATGCAGCAATTTTCCAAGCAATAAGCATGCAGCATTCAATTTTCTATATTACAATTAAGAAAATCTGGCAGTCACTGAAGTCACCTTGCAGGTGCATGAATCTTCAACTGAATAAATTGGAAAAAGGGAACAACACTTAAGCTATCAAAAAAAACCCTCTAAAATATGAGCTTGTACCTTGTTTTTGCTTTTCCTTTGTTTCCAAAAAGGGAAGATGCAGTAGAAGAAAAATTTTGCCCAATTGAAGACTGTGGCAAGACACCAGCCCAGTCCGCCCATTCTCTCCTGAAAACCTGCTCACGTCCTCTACTGTAGACAGCTGCCGCTCCTTGCTCCTCGTCTCCCCTCCCTCTCTAAGCCTGTCCTTCAAAACCGCTGTACAGATGTACAAAGACCCTAGTAGTTAGTCCTGGAGAGAATCCTAGGATTGTTGCTCATCTGATCCAAGAAACGGGACATTTTCACTCAGGTTCACAGACTAGAAGTTACCCTAAAGTGTGGTGTAGGTCATTCCTAAATGCATCCTTCCCATTCTTGCCTAGCATCCCTACAGCATCCCTGTATCCTCCATCCCGTCCCCTCTTTCTCTGAATGCTGCAGGTTTGCAGGTTCTTCCATTCAAAGCATGAGGAGGTAAAAGATTATGAGAGGGAAGGACAGAAGTGGGTGGGGTGGGTCTGGTAAAGAAGGAGGCACTTATAGTGATGGAAAAGGGGGGGGGGGGGGGGGGGGGGGGGGGGCTGCAATTTAATATAGAAGGGGAGGCAGTGGCTTCAAGGGAGTCTTGGAGCAGTGAAAGAACAATAACTATAAGATGTGTTGAGTGAAGTAACGGTGGATTCCCAGCAATTAAAATGAAGCTGTAAACACAAATTAGGATGCAGGCAATGTGCAGCTGGTTCTATGATAACTGCCCGAGGGGAGTGAATACATGAATGTAAAGAATGAAAAGAGATGAGATATAGATTAAAAAGGGGGACGTGTATGTGTGTTGTGGAGATAAGTGGAGTGTGCTGGAGCATTTGTAGCTGTCATGGGGGTCCTAATGAAGATTGGCAGTATCAGAGCAATCCTAAATGGTCCATGGAGCCTCTGAGCCTGTTTGCATTCTGAGTAATTACTATAAAGACTGAGGACCGCGTCAGTGACTTCAGCCAGCATCTGAACTGCATGTTTAGTTTCTCTCATTAGATAAAGTGGAGGGGACATGGACTGCATTGCTCTAACAATTTGGAAGTACTGAAGAAGAGAACAAAGCATGGATGTTTTTAAAAAGCAAGAAAGATAAAGATGATCCAGACACCTCCCTCCCAAAAACAAAAACACAAACTGAGACTGTGGATTAGCAAAAGGGGGTTTATGATGTGAAATATATAAAGTCTGAAATTTAACCATTTCGTTGTTAGAGGCAATTTACATTAATATTATTCAGAGAATCTAACCAGAGTATCTGGCTGGAAAATGTCAAATCTCCTCACAGAACAATAAAGAGAGAGTAAAGGTTAACTGTGTTCCAGATCATGTAGCTACGCAGGAAGCTCCCTTCTTTATCTCTTTTCAGGAAAATGAGAGAAGGAAGTCTCTGACTTTTTTCTGAAAATACTCCAAGATAGGCACACTGCCCTATTTGGGTGTATTCTTAGCTGCTTCCTGTCTCCTGTTTTGTGGTCAACCTTTTCCAGACCCACATCCAAAAATCCTAGCAAGGTGAAAATGAAACGTTCCAAATCTTGACAGCTTCTGCTCCGTGCAGTGTTGTATACACAACCTTTATACTGAAAGTATACATACACAGCCCAGCAGGTGCAATGGAGCAGGCATATTTCTAATTCTTGCTAAGTGTATTGACTTCAATGAATCCATTGAACACATTGGTGGCCATGGAAAAGCTACAGACAGCAAAAGACATTTGTTGAACTTACATGTTATAGCCTAATATCGTTTGGCATTAAGTTCTGTGTGCATTATTAATTGATCCTGATTCAAAAGTATAAATTAGTAAATGAGAGCACAAAGCTGCCAAACTCCCTCCTGCCCACTAGCAAGCTAGCTAGCTTATTTGCTAACCTGACATTAAGTTTAGACACTTTATTTAAGAATACATATTTGTACAACTGACTTCTGCCTCACAGCTGTCTGTAAACAATGACTTTTATAGGAGCATTTTGTTCTGAGACAAGTTGATGGCAGCTTTGTCCGCTTATTTTCTAGGACTCTCCGTTCCCTCAGCAGTCAGTCCTGTCACCACAGTTTGCAACTGGTCAAAGAGAAGATTACACATTACTGGCAAAGGGACAGAGGTTTAGTTTTAGATGAGGAAGGGACAATATCATGCGCACTTCCTGCCTTTCTGCACTACAGACAATGGGCTGGTTTCAAGTCAAATCTGGCAACGTCAGGTCTGTTGTCCGTTCTAGGAAACCAGACAAGAGGTTAGGGAGTGACGGGTCATTGTTCCTGAGAGAATAAAAGGGGAAGTGGCTGGTCATGGTTTTAATGGGGCGCTGACAAATGTTTTGGTACCAGCTGGTGGTATCCCTTCATTAATTTAAATTGATATTACGCATCAATAACACGCAGTGTAATTCTAGAAGCCTCATAAAGAATATTTAGTTTTAATATTGTCTAGGCTACTCTTCTCTCTAGCCAGGAGTTATATTATGAAATGTGTTCAAGTCAACACTGAAAATGTAACTTTGACTAGAGTTAGTGTTCACTAACCAGTGCCAGTGCTCATCAGGCTTTTTAAATGCAGACACAGTGCTACGTGATGAAGCTGTGTGCTGAGCTCTCACCATATCCCATATTTCAGATGTTTTTCAGCTGTCACTAGCAGAGCGCCGAGGTTTAGCAGAGTCTCAATGACATCATGCAGCCGGTTTACTCACTGCATGTGCATTGCTGCGTTATTCCAATGATAAAAACTGACATCAAGAGAGTATATTACAAATTTAAAATTAAGTTAACTAATAATTAATTATAACATTTGCATTGAAGCCCCGTGACATTTCACGTTACTGTCGCCAACGAAGCGGTTGTGATTAATGCGGCAATCATCTCCCGCCCCTCCCACTATTGATCCAAGGCTTCCATTTTTGGATTGAGGTCTTGGCAAATGTAAGCACATGGCAGAAAGCCATGGGGAATTAAGTGAGAGCTCATTTCATCTTTGAACATATCAAAGAGACGTTGCTCTATCTTAAGTCAGCAGATGGAAGCAACTTTGGCAAATTGGCAATCATGGGAAATTTAAGTCCGGATTGGTGACAAACTGGAGCGCACAATAAGATAACTGTAATTATAATCTCAGCTGTTAACCCAAAGCCTCTTCAGACAGAAGGAGGCACAAAGAACTACAAAGCTCCCTGGACACAGGTTGAAATCTCAATGACTGCATGCAAGCGATACTCTAACTCTAGCTTATAATAATGTTGTCTGTTTAAAAATGATAAAGAATTTGAAATGTAATAGTAACATTGGGAAAGCTGTTTTTCCAGAACCATAACATGTTTAGTGGGGAGTCCCCAAAATTTCAGATTAAGTGTCCTGCACCACTTTACAAAGTGTGAAACCTTTCATGCTGTTCCTCCATAACATTGCGATACAGAACAAATGTATCAAATGATTGCAGAACCTTGTAAATGGAGATCTCTCGTAAAAGCAAGAAGATGTACATAATATATAACTAAATAATTCACATAATAATGCACATCAATCTGATCCTGAAATCTGAGGAATTCCCTGCATTTTTGGTGATGGATGGCTTCTATGGAAGAACTCGTGACAGCTTTATCCTTTGTGGCGAAGTAAATACTAAATTCCAAAGGGTAGGGGTTGAGCTATTTAACCTTTAATTATCATCTACAGAAGCACCCACCAAACACAAAGTACCCACAGTGACTATTTTACCTTCAAGCTACAATTATCAACTGGCCTTAAACACCAAAGGCCTCCAAGCAATCATCAGCTGCCTGAAAAAAGCCCAGACAGGGCAGAAATGAACAGAGGCCATTGTGAGGAAAAGGTACTGTAGGTCAGACCAGTGCTCGCTCTGACTTTCACTTGCAGGAACACCCAGAAAGTACTCATGTGCATCGTGCATCCAGACAGTATATCCATTATGTCGAAGCTTAAAAACATTTTAACGTGTGTCCCTCTCATGACCTGTAGTTATTAAGGCTGCATCCACACTACTAAGTTTTTAAAACAAAAATGATCTCCGTCCACACCAGTGTTTTTTCTGCGTTTCAGAATTGATCTCTGTCTGTATTAAAACAAATGAACACGCACATCGAGTGGCCGTTCACGTACGCTGGGCATGTGCATGCTGGTGTAAACAGGAAGCAGATTGTCTACTCCGCAGCTGCAGAAGATTTGGGAAAAGACTAAAAAAGTAATCCTACAAACGAAGAACCACACCAGAGCTATTTTTACATGGACCGACACCGAAGTGGAACTGTTACTGAAAGCATCACGGGAGTACTGTAGCGGCGGAAAACAGACTGTGGATGCACAGTACAGCATTTTTTAATAAAAATAGCAAAACAAAAACACTGACAGTAGCAACGTGTTTTTGCTTTGCGTGACTGATAAGACCCAATCAGGAAGCTAAATGTGAGCGTCTGCACTAATTATCCTACCCTGGAGTTTCAAAAACGAAAACGGTGTCGGCTGCATTTTCAAACTTCTCCGTTTTAGGCTTTCGTATTTCAGGACGGGAGGCGTAAACTTAGCTAAAGGTCTGCGTTTTACAACGAAAACGCAGTAGTGTGGATGGGGCCTAAGTGAGTGAAATTAATAAAGGAGCCACCGTAGGTCACATGAAGGTTAATTAAAGAAGCCTCTCTTCTGTGTTCACATAACAGACAACAAGCTGAGGCTGACCACTGCACAGGGGTCAATGAAAGACGCTGGCCCACTTCCAGCGACTTGTAAAACAGGCATTAGTGTGAAAGTTAGTGGGTTTTTTCACAGCCATAAAATAAATAATCTCCGGACACCTCCAAAAGTGACACTTCCACATCAGAGGACAGGACAAAAGAGAGGAAGAGAGACATACAGCCAAATGGACACAGCAGAGACACTTTCTGTCTAACACATAAACCACACATGGCAAAGTGTTTGTCATAAAATACCTATTTAGTCAGGTTAGGACACAAACAGCTTTAATTAAAGATGTCATAAAGAGTATTTCATCTTCACTAAGTGGACAAAACACTGCCCACAGGACAGAACAAAATCAAGAAGACAGCTTTAGATCATCCTGTTTCTGAGCCTCTGCTACATAGCAGTGCAATCAGGCCAGACTGGTAAAGATGAGTGCAAAAAAATAAAAACCCAGTTACCATCACATATAACTTCTGGGTATTCAAAATTCATTTTTCCAACCTCGTCATTTAAAAAGGTATATCATAATTTTCACATTACCCTATTTGCAATGTCCATACCTGTCTTACAGGTATGATTTTCCAACAATGCTCATTAACACACCAACTGTTCTTAAGACTGACAAAGAATCAAAACAATGGTCCTCATGCAAGAACCGCCTTACAGTCTTTCGGAAACGGCGCATATCAGTGATTTAAAAGTAATTGTGGCATTCCCCAGTTTTCTCGTACTGTCATTTCTTGAATTAAGTGTAGCACCATGAAGTAAAGCTGCAGATTAATAACCTAAAACAGGCAAAACCTCCAGCAAAGTTCTTTAAGTCGGCTTCAACGTTTGTAAGTAAAGTTTATTTAGTTTAACACCTTTCACAGAGTAAAGTCCCAAAGTACTTTACAAATTATTTGTGCGCTGGGCTTTGACTGACCTTAAAAATCTCTGACCACCCACAGTTAAAAATGACAAGTTGCAACAGAACTCACCAGCCAGAGGGCCATCGCAGAGTTTTCTTTTAAGACACCCGGGTAGTAATTCCCTTTCACAGATCCACAGCTTTCTTGAACACTGAGCTAGCTTTTCTGGGATTAACAAGACTATGTTATTGTCCCTCAAAGTTGGATGCACTGACCAAAGAGAGCCTAGCAGTCTGGCCCTTATCCCGACACACTTCCTGAGCCGCATTGTTAGCAGGGAGAGAGGAAACACACACACACACACACACATTATGGAAAGCCAGTGTCAGGAGATCAGAACATGGAAAAGTGAGAACACCAGGATTGTTGTTTCTCTCTGAGATTTTTTGTTTCTTGTACATTTGCCAAGGTCACTATTAAAGGCATAAACAATCAAATTTTGGTTCTGTGTTAGCTGAAAAAAAGACACTTCTCCAGGTGTGTCTAGGTTTCAATTCATGGAATTTACAGAAACTGTAAATCTTATCACAGAAACAATTCTTTCATACTTTATATCAACACTGGAAAGCAAGGTTTAAAAAAAATTTTTTTTTTGAGGTGCATCTTCAATTTACATTAAGCTGCATACATTAATTTTTGAATGAAGCCTTGGAGAAGGAGAACTCGACAATGAGCTGACAGATCCACAGCCTGACTTGTTATGCACATATTAGTACATTACATCCAGCAGACACGGAGCATCATTAGCATTCATTTGGAGTCCTGTTCCTGTCCACTCTCCTCCTCTGTTTTATACAGAGCACAGAAAAAAGATGTGGTTCCTTCTATTTAACATTTGTGTGCAGGAATCAACAGAACCTCACATAAAAACACCATTGTTAGCATTTTGACATGTGCTTGAGGGTTGCTAGAGATAACACAACATTGTTTAACAGACAAAATCTAATGTCCAGCTAGGTGTAGCCAACCAAAATCAAAACAAAACTGTATTAAACACAAGCAGCTAATTTAGATCTGGCAACTTCCACTGTTAAGCAACACAGTGTATTAACCGTATTAAGAGTGTTCAGGAGGAAAGGACAAATTTTCAGCTCAGTATTCTGCATGTCTTCACCAGCTGGTTGCTAACTTTGTCCGTCTGCTGTTAGGTGCTGGGCAGGTAATGTACAGTCTCGTTTTTTTAGAGCTTTTTTGCGGGCTTACAGCTGTCTGCTGTGGCTGAAAACAATATTAATGACAGCGGGGTTTGCATACTGGAACACCAAAACAATGAGCTAAAAGAGGCTAACAGGAGTAACTGCAGATCAGGTAATACTGGAATTCTTTGTGCATTCATCAATTCATGCGACCTGTTTCACATTATAATTTCTGTTATAAATGAATTTATTTAAATGATGCATTGTTAATATATAAATACATTTATCTGCATTTTAAGTAAAAGGTAGACACAATAAAATGAACTGGCTCTGGTTCAGTACTGTTTACTTATTGAGTTTTCAATCCAATAGGTAGAAAACTGTTCCAGACAAATGAATTAAATCACTGGAGGTGCTGGCAGCTGAGGTGAAAAGGTTGACCCTTTGCAACGGGTCCTCTAACCAAGTAACTCCCAACTAAATGGGCTTCTCTATTGTTGTTTTAACAGACCCTTAATGGAAACCCCCTCAGACCTGACAGATTCACTGCCACTCGTCCATGAGCGAGGGGCGTAAGGAACAGGAGTAGCATCTGACATTTACATTCCTCCTTTTCTCTTCTCCACGCGACTTTTACAAGGTTATGAAGCGATGTTTACTTTGCTGGAGATAAAACACAGTGGCAGCCTACTCGCCTCATGGTAAATGGACTGTGCTTGTATAGTGCCTTTTTGCTCTACGCTAAATGTCACATTCATCCATTCACACACTGATGGCAGAGGCTGCCATGCAGAGCCTTCTACTCATCAGAAGGAGTCTAACTTTCAGACCTACACCCACACATCGGGGGGAGCAATTTGGGGTTCAGTATCTTCCACACTTCCATATGCAGACTGGAGTAGCCGTCGAACCACGACCTCCTGATTAGTGGAAAACCCGCTCTATCTCCACAGCCGCCCTAAATTACATGTTGCAACAGCACTCAGAGAGCATGTTAGCAGAACACACAGACATTTTATTTTTCATTTTACACTGATCCAAGAGGAGTAATTCAATTCTACCACCTGTGTTCATGATTAACCAATCATAAAAAATCCATGGTTTCTACACTGAACAAAATTATAAAAGGCAACACTTTTTTGTTTTGTTTTTGCCCCCATTCATCATGAGCTGAACTTAAAGATCTAAGACTTTCTCTATGTACACAAAAGGCCTATTTCTCTCAAATATTGTTCACAAATCTGTCAAAATTTGCCAAGATAATCCATCCCCATTGCAGGTGTGGCACATCCAAGATGCTGATCTGACAGCATTGTTAGGCTGGCCACAATAAAAGGCCACTCCAAAATGTGCAGTTCCACTGTATTGGGGGGGGGGGGGGGGG
>NC_060156.1:2095426-2109061 GCF_021292245.1 Micropterus dolomieu | reverse complement strand
CTGTCTGGAAACCAGTCAGTATCTGGTGACCACCATTTTCTTAATGCAGTGCAACACATCTACTACGCATAGAGTTGATCAGGTTATTAATTGTGGCCTGTGGAGTGTTGGTCCACTCCTCTTCAATGGCTGTGTGAAGTTGCAGTCAGGTCGAGACCCTGATGAGGACGACGAGCATGCAGATGAGCTTCCCTGAGACGTTCCTGACAGTTTCTGCAGAAATTCTTTGGTTATGCAAACCGACTGTTGCAGCAGCTGTCCGGGTGGCTGGTCTCAGACGATCTTCTAGGTGAAGATGCTGGATGTGGAGGTCCTGGGCCGGTGGGGTTACGCGTGGTCTACGGTTGTGATGCCGGTTGGATGTACCGCCAAATTCTCTGAAACACCTTTGGAGACGGCTCATGGTAGAGAAATGAACATTCAATTCACGGGCAACAGCTCTGGTGGACATTCCTGCAGTCAGCATGCCAACTGCATACGTTGGCACTCAAAACTTGCGACATCTGTGCTGTGTGATGGAACTGCACATTTTGGAGCGGCCTTTTATTGTGGCCAGCCTAAGGCACACCTGTGCAACACCCATGCTGTCACACCTGCAGTGTTGGGGGTAACACGTTACAAAGTAATCTGATTGTCTGTAACGCAGTAATGTAACGCATTACTGTTGATAACTTCGGTAATCACTTTACAGTTTACTAATAACAAAAGCATCGTGTTACTTGCGTACTGGTTCTTGAACTATCCGCATAACGGGAGGAGAGAAAAATAAAATGTCCCTTTTCATGAGTGTTTGCGTAACACTTTTCCGACCTCACTTTTGAATTCAGCGCCAGTTTATGAGGACGCAGAAATGGCAGAGCTGCCCAAGAAGTCTTTCAAGGGGTGGAGGTATAACTTCATATTGTTTAGCAAAAGGACAGCGATACCCTCTAGTGCGCCTGTAGCGAGGTTCTTTAGCCTGGGCAGATTTGTGCAGACTCTGAGGAGTAACAGGTTGCCTGACAAACGATTTGAGAGACTCCTGCCCAGGGTGCGAACTACAGGGGAGCCAGGGGGAGCTTAATTCCCCATAATAATACATCAGCCCCCCTAAAAGCATGATTTGTGATATTTTGGGTTGATAGCATTCTTTATTGACAATCTCTGTATTTCTCACTCATCATGGATCAAGCGGAGCGTCAGACTTCATCGAGACCGACCTTCCGCAGTGGGCCGGTCGCTCCGTGATCTCCTGAACCTCTACGGGTTGTGTCTCTAGCACTATGAACGGTTCGTGATCGTTCCCTCTGGCTGGATGAATATTAGGCATACGCATAATAAATGCACTACTGCAGCTGGGGGGTCTCTGCAGCGCCAAGCAACTTTCTAAATTCTTCCCTCTCACGGAGAAAAGAAAGGTCGCAAACACAGCCGCTGCTGTTGTGTCAAGTGTAATTGTAGCAAAATAATAATAATAGCCTAATTATTATTATTATAATAAGACACACATGCCTGATTCTTTCACTGTCAGCCCCAGGCCTACATGCTTGCAGCTATTAATGATTCAGCAGAGAGAACCCAGTCTGTAGTACTGTACTCTAGCCTTGTTCTTCTCTTGACAAATGCTGGGCTGATATTCACAACTCTTTTGTAATATTAAAGAGCATAAAAGAGAGATCCTGTTAATGTCCTCATTGTAATAAGGATTTGTGTTGATCTGAACATATATGAGGTGCGACTTTATAGTATTGTTGTTGTGCATCACAGGTGATGTTACGCAGTAATCCAAAAGTAATGTCACTAGTAGTGTAACTAGTTACTTTCAGCAGTGAGTAATCTAGTAAAATAAGGCATTACAAAAAATTAACTAGTAATGGCCCAAGAAGTAACTAGTAATGTGTAATCCATTTCTTTTTTTGAGTAACTACCCCAACACTGCACACCTGTGAGGTGGATGGATTATCTCGGCAAAGGAGAAGTGTTCACTAACACAGATTTTGACAGATTTGTGAACAATATTTGAGAGAAATAGGCCTTTTGTGTACATACATAACACCTGGTGCAGCCAGAACAGTCTGGAGCTCAACGCTCTGAAGACAGTGGAGATGGAGAAGTTCAGCCCGTCAAAGACAATGATGGTGCACTTCTACACCGCCATCACTGAGTCCATCCTCACCTCCTCCATCACCATCTGGTACGCTGCTGCCACTGCCAGGGACAAGGGCAGGCTGCAGCGCATCATTCGCTCTGCAGAGAAGCTGATTGGCTGCAATCTTCCATCACTTCAGGACCTGTACGCCACCAGGACTCTGTGGCGAGCAGGAAAGATTGCAGCTGACTCCTCCCACCCCGGACACAAACTGTTTCCTTCCGACACTCCCCCCTTTCAAATAATATTTTTATATTGTCAATTTATATCTTTTGTTGCAATACGTCTGCTCTACACAAACCCAGAGTAATGCACATGTAAATATCTGTCACATTGTTCTTTCTCTGCAAATAACTGTATTATTTTTCTCTATTTTTTTTATTATTCTTTTAACTTGCATAGTCTATTCCATATTTATATATTTCTACATTTATTTATGTCAGCTGTATGTTTATCTACGTGTAGCCCCTTAGCACCAAAGCAAATTCCTCGTATGTGAAAAACACTACTTGGCAATAAAGCTCTTTCTGATTCTGATTCATAGAGAAAGTCTTAGATCTTTGAGTTCAGCTCATGATGAATGGGGGCAAAAACAAAAGTGTTGTGTTTAGAATTTTGTTCAGTGTAGATACACAGTATATTTATGCATGTATGTAACAATATCTTGAAGATGCATTGTTAACTGTCTCAAGCAAGCTGAGAATGTGTGTAATGCATGTGTATGTAGATGGACGGACCCTAGCTGTGTCTTTATTGTAAACACTGTGAAGCCCCGAGCCCAAACTATATATTCATTCTTCCTAAAGCCCTTCCAAAACCCCCCTCAGCTGCATCAAAGTCTGTGTTGTGAGCTTAGGTTTTAACTCGGGGGGGTTTTACTTTCTGGCCGATTGTTATCACTTCTCAAAGAGCTAAGCCGTGAGTGAGGCCTCCGTGAATGCTGCTGCCAAAGGAGTGTCTGAAATGTGTGTGATGTGTGAGAAGTCCTCCCTGCCATGTGTGGTGGGGATAAGGCACAGGCATGGATTTAAATTGGAAGCGCATGCTGCATGAGCTCACACTTGTCATTTCTGATTAAACCACATGAACACAACATTACAGCAAGTCGTTTCGTTAGCTCAGAAAGCTGTTCAGGCTCACTGTGCCAACAAATCACAACACTGACCGCCCCCTACTGGCCTCTTTTCACCACAATCACCAAATGTCAGATTCACTTTAAGCAAGACCAAACTCTATGACTCCCTCTTAGTGGTGGAAATCTAACAGGCAAACACCCATGCAAGTGTTAGGGGGATAGTTGTTGCTAATTCCGCTGACCGGGCAGTAAACATGGTGCCCCATATAAACCTTGTGCGACTCTTCTTCACACAAGTAACCAATCTACTCAGTCATCTCTATGAGGATCTCCAAGAAACATAGCAGCGTTCCTGGCAGATTACAACCTCCCTTGGGAGTACAAGTCTATTTATTCCACATGTGCAAGAAATGGTGTAGTATGTGGGATGTTGCTGGCAGATTAAGTAGGATGATTGGCAATAATCCCTTAAGATTTATGATTTATGTGGATGCAAACTTGGGATGATGACAATGATAAAAACAGTCAGTAAAACATTAATGAGTGCAAAAGATGCATTAAATATGTGGTAGCAAGCCCAGTTCATCAACTTTTCACATCAGGCGTGCTCATTTTTTGGGGAATAAAAAGCTTTATGTGTCCAATTATTTTTGGCCACTGTTCACAGTTCACTGGCAGTCAATTAGGACAAGCAGCCAAAACAGTATGTCACTTAGCAGATCCTTCTCCGTGGTCAACACTCAGTTGGATAAAAACCTCTACAACGTGAATTTCTGCATTAAGGGGCCCGTTTCATCATTTATAGCAAACGTGGTACAGTTAGATTTGGCAGAAAAGGCACTGCTCTTTGATGAAGGTCTCTAAGAATCTGAGCAACAACGGCGATTCTGTTTGGAAAACTGTTCCCTTTTTTATAAACACATTCATGAACATTAGAAATCCCCCAAAACATCAGTAAGTGACATCACCAACTACCTCCACAGTGCAGGGGTGAAGGTATCACAATCCACTGTTGGAAGAAGAACAGACATGAGCTGCAAAAGTTCAGTAACACAAATCGTATGGACTGATGAGACCAAGATTAATCTCTAGCAAAGTGATGGAAAGGCTAACGTGTGGAGAAAGAAAAGGAACTGCTTATGATACAAGCTCATCTGTGAAGCCTGGTGGAGGTCATGTCATGGCTGCTTCTGGAACAGGCTCATTAATATTTATTGATGATGTTAGCAGCAGAATGAATTCAGAAGTGGACAGAAACATTTTGTCTGCCAGTTTACGCATTGAAACTAATGGGGAGGAAGTTTATCATGCAGCAGGACAATGAGCCAAAGCACACTGCCAAGAAAACAAAGGACTTCATCAGGGGGAAAAGTGGAAGGTTTTAGACTGGCCAAGTCAATCAGCTGACCTTAACCCAACAGAGCTGCATTTCACCTCCTTAAGAGGAGACTGAAGGGAGAAACACCCCGAAACAAACAAGAAGTGAAAGAAGCTGCAGTAAAAGGAATAGCATCACAAATGAAGAATGCAACAGTTTGGTGATGTCGATGGGTCGCAGGCTTGAGGCAGTTATTGTAAGCAAGGGTTATGCCACCAAATATTAAATGTTATTTACTTTAAGATTAGTTGTTCCTTTACTTTTGCTCACCTAAGAACGCTGTGGTCTAATACAAACTGTGGTATGTCCTGAGTTGTTTAACACATCTAGATGTGAATAGCAGGAAATAAAAGCTGACTTTCTGAACTCTTGTCTCATCCTTTGATCTTAAACCCAAATGTCTTCAGTGAACAACAAAAACAAAGGAACTTGCCTTACTATTCTAATACTTTTGGAGGGGACTGTACGTACTATCAAATAGTATTTTTGCTTGAAATCCCTAGTGCAGGGGTCGGCAAATAAGTCTGACATCGGGCCAAATCTTTTTCAAGCCGTTACGTGGCGGGCCAGAACATTATTTCAGTCAAATTATTTTAAACCCCTAACCCCTTACCTGTTGGCGGAGTAGTATGATCGATCCCAATATCCTGCCGACTTATTTTTCTCCCTTGTTAAACAAATTGATTAGCTTATAAGGACACTTTTGCACATGCTCGCAATAAAGCATGTGCTGCAGTGTGTGCGCGTCCCAGCGTTTGATCCGCATTCATAAACCTATGGACACTAATTTTCATTTCCCTGAGGAAATTCAAGGGAATCCAAGTGTCAAGTAAGCCAGAGACTCTTTCGAATGTCTTCACAACTTTTCAAAGTAAAAGCTCTCAATGAACTCAACATGAAGCATTGCTTCAAAAAATGTTCTCAAGTTTTTATTTTGGAGGCAAAATCACTTAAAGAGGAATTTTTTATTTTTCTGCTATGAAAGCAATCTGACCGGGGGACAGATATTATTGCTGGCAGGCCGGTTCTGGTCAACGGGCCGCCTATTGCCGACCACTAACCTAGTGTCTGGTTTCAATGGCTGCATTATACTACACCTGCTTGAATATGATTGGATGTTACCAGTCAGCTGAAGAAAGAGCATCAATCAGCTAATGCAAGCATGACTTCTGCGCTCTGCCTGAGCTAATGCTATGCTCTATTCCAGTACAACATCCACAAAGAGAGCTCAAAGTTTTCAGTTTATTATTTCAGATCATAAATTCTAAGTACATATGTGACAAATTCTCTACAAAACGTGGGCCATTATTTGGCTGCATGAAAACCATTTGTTGCATGTTCGGCGATGTTAGAGCTATTTAGCTAAACTAGTGATAAGGTTTTTCCTGCAGTGTCTTATATTATGTCTTATTGTCTTACATTTAAGGTAATTTATTGTTAGGATTCAAGTTTATGGTTAAGACAGAAATTAGATTTCAGTTTATGCTAGGGTTGAAGTTTTGGATTTAGATAAAGGTTGTAGAGGAGAAGGTCACAGTAAGGGTTTATGGGTGTTAGAAAGTAAACAGGGTCTTTACAAGTATAGTCATAGAAAAAGTGTGTGTGTCTCTGTGTGTATTGTGCAAGGTGGTGGTAGGGAGGACAGCCCGCCTGTCAGCTTCAGACAAGATTCACCCACTAAACGCGCAGCTGAATTTCTTCACGGCACCAGCTGTAACCCATGGCGATGGTGAGCCTGCCGACTAGCCAGGCGATATGCAAATGTAAATCACGCTCGACTGGCCACAAGACACTGTGTGTGTCCCATCGCACGGCTTCACATTTCACCCAAAACTTTATTGGTGCCAGTGGCCTTTTGTCTGCTTTAATTGAATTAACTTCTCAGAAACTGACCTTGTTGCAGGAGAGCGATGGGACATTACACAGCCATCACCTCGGCGCGAGAGCTTTTAATAGTGTTTACATTGGAATCATTCAGCGCTTCTGAAGAAAAGGGGCTTCTCTCTGAACATAATATATTAGCAAATAAACAATCACCATTGAAAGACCCATCCCTGTCACCTTTCTGTCATGTTTCAGCCCCCTGAGAAAATGCTTACAAAAGAAGTCACGTCTTGACACTGGCTGTCCTTCCTACATGTGCGAGTCACTTAAATAAATAAATACTTTCAGTCAGTAGAAAAGGGTGTTGTTAAAGGCCCTGAAAACCTATATTCTCAATCAGCTTCTTACGTTTAGCCATGTGGTCCAACATGAACACAACACACAGAGCACTTGTGTTTATTTCACAGGAAGTCTGTATTTGTGTTTTGGTCTGAGCTCCTCTCACTGGTTTGAAGTTGGTCGAGTTCAGTTGGTGAAGGGTGGTCACATTTTTCTGCGCACCAATCTGAGTTCAGCGGCATTTGAATCAAAACGTAATGACAGTTGTTGGGTTGTTTGGTTGTTTATGGTGTGCTTGAATTGTAATCAAATGTGATCCCTGATGACGTCAATTAGCTACGTTAGCAACAATGCTGGAGAGGAGTGTTTTTTATCTAAGGACTATTACAAAACACATACTGGAAAAAGTATACATATATATATATATATATACATACACACACACTTATATAATGTAACACTTTTATTTATATAGCATTATTTATGTCACAGTAAATCAGTTTAAAAAGGTAGAAAAAAGTTGATCGCAATGTCCCCATCTGCTGGTTAAAAAGGTATCACAGTTTCAATAAATCCCTACTACTGTAATCATAAGCTGTACTTTAAAGAGCATGGTGTGTTTTAGAAATCTGTCTTCAGACATAATACAGCGCTCTGCTATTGTTTTGGCTACAAGCCGCAGTTTGAAAGAAGGAATGTGTTCATTGTTTATTGGTATCTTCCTTTTTCTTTCATGTCTGCTTCACCCAAGTCAGAACAGCAGAGACCCACCCAGACGCCAAGCAAACAGGGTCACGTGGTTTTCCCCAGAAGATAAAAGAGTTGTGGAAATTCAAATGTTTGTCTAGTCTCTGGGATAATGTGAAGCTAACAGGTTTCTATCACTGTGATGCATTTGATTTTTGCAGTTACAGACTTGAACACACTTAAATTGTATAGACAAAGAGTCTAACAGCATAAGCCAATAATCCTTAACTCTTAGTTAAACGTACATACAGTATCAGAAGTTAGGGATTTACTGTTTTGGAGACATTTCAGAAGATTATCAACTTAAAGTTCACTTTTCACTTTCACTTGAAACATTTCAGTGTTGTTGCCAACACTGACGGAAATGGACGCAACAACTTCAAGTCTACGAATAAGTTTAGGATATAGCTGGCTTCATGGGTTGCACACAAACAGATTAATATGAACCAATTTTGTCTTAGTTTGAATCCATTCAACCTTGATTCTTTAAAGTAAGAGCCCCAAGTCGAACCAGGTCTGGCTGTGATTGGGTCCCTTTCAGATTTGGACCTATGAAGATCTCTGGTGTCTCACACATGAGAAGGCTTAAACTATCAATATTTTCCATTTGAAAACGCTGTTTGACCCACATTTGGTATGGGGCCCAAAGTCGTTAATAACTTATTGACCTTTATGCAGGCTGTATCATCACAAGACATCAGCGATGGGTGTCTTGTACCATTTACAGTGCCATGACATGTAAAACAAGCCTGCCATTTTATTTTTTAAGGTTGAAAATTTTGTTAATTGCAGCCCCTCGCTAGTCACATCCCGCTCCATCGCTGAGGAGTTCAAAATATAAGTGGGGGATTTGACCAAAGTATTGTTCTGATATTGGATATTTTTGTGCTATGGTGCAAATATTTTACCAACTGCATCTTTAAGCAGATGTAGAATATGGAGAATATGGATGGATTGTTGTTGTGAAAATGTTTCTACTAAAATATGATTAATCAAATCTCTTTCCTGCAATTAAATATACAAAATCAATTCAAGGCTTTCTTTGACAGCTCTTTTCGGGCAGAGTGAATGAGTGTCTTGGCCCTTAGTTTGGCGACTACATGGCGTCCTGTAAATACTAATCTCAGAGTCTAAATTTAATAACACAGACGGCGGGTGTTAAAGGATTGGCTACAGCACGGCTTAGTGGTACCATAAGGCACAAGACAATCGCACAAAATGACAAAGAGATCCCAGGAATGCGGCACAAACGTGAAAGTGCAGAGAAGCGAATGTCACCCGGTGAAGTGATAAGTGTTGCAGTGGAGGGAGCTGCTAACTGATAATGCAGCCATTAAAACAGCTTGCTCTGTTTCATCTAATACTGCTTAAAGGCACTTTATCTAACTACAGACTGTTAAATCCATTACTGTTATCTCTGACCTTTCACAACAGATAAAGTATAGCAGGGAAACATTTGAGAAACATTGTCATTTTTCACCTTTAGCCTGATGGAATGCTTTTTAAATATAATTTGCATGGCACATATTTTATCTAAATAAAAAGCAGTACATCAGTAAGCATTTTCTGAAGGATGCATTAGACTGCAGTTAATATAATGAGGTATACTTGACATTCATCAACTACGAATCTGCACACATTTCATGACTTTCCTTTAAAAAGTGACTGCCGTACATTACAGGTCAAACTGGTGCCACTTTTCACTTATTTGGACTGATTTGTGATACTTGTTGTATAACTGTGAATCAATCCAACTTTCCTATTTTGTCAAGAGGGATATAACTTGCATACCCAAGGAAATACTAGCCTCAAACCTGAGTTGCTACGCCGTTATTACCAGCCCTTGACAACACAATACAATGATGTGGAGGTATTCAGGCTATTTTCAGAGTCATGCCATGAAGGCTTGCCAAGGCAGATAGGCAAGCAGAAGGCAAAGAAGTAGCAGATTATGTTCTCAGAACTTGTGTGACTAATGTAATGTAAAATGAAGTGGGCTTAAAGGTAAAACCCCTCAATTTAGGTAATCCAATACGCTATTCTTGCAGTCTGGGAAAGTCCACGTAGAAGAGAAAGTAGGTCTAGGCGTTAAGACTGGAGGCTTTTATGCTCAATACCTTATTGCTGCTGTTATTTTAACCTAATTGCAGGGTGAGTGTTTATGAGGATGTCGCATACAGTTGTCTATGTCCCATGTACAGTTAAAAACAGCTACATCAAAAAACACAGTAAAACAACATGACAAGAGCTTTATTGATAATATACCTATGTAGATATGTCAGTAGATAAGAAACAAGAAATGCCATTTATCCACCAAAAAGCAGTGATTTTTCAGCTGAAGAATGTCTCACTGAGTATATGTTTTGGATCCTTATCAAGAATAAAACAAATTGGCCAATTTGTTCAACACTCAAATATCAGTAGGCTATTTGTCTCAAAAATGCGTCTCTGTCAGGCTAAATGACACAACTTGTCACTTGAGTTGAATACAGTTATTTAAAGAACTTTTTTCCCAAGTCTTCCCATCTTTAAAGAGGTGATATTCTGCTCATTTTCAGGTTCAGAATCTTATTCAGGGGTTGTACCAGAACAGGTTTACATGGTTTAATTTTCAAAAAGCACCATATTTTTTGTCCTACTGCACATTGCTGCAGTTCCTCTTTCCACCCTGTGTTGAAGGCTTCGTGATACATCTTGTCTCTAAATGATCTTTGTTAGGAGTTGCACATGTGCAGTTCCTAGTTAAGGACTACTAGCCAATCAGAAGCAGAGAAGGGCGGGTCAGCGAGAAGCCGGTAAACACAGCTTGGGTTCAGCTGTACATGTTACCGACCAGCTTGGCAACACGGACTGGAGCGAGAGTTTCAGAGCGGTGAGTTATTAATCTGTATCCATAAAGTTTTAACTGAGCTCTGTCTCTACATCACAGGAACAACTTTATGTCCACTGCCTGCCTGGAGGGTAGCTAGTGTTTGGAAGGGAGAGGAGAGCTGTGTGCTGCAGCTCACTGTTTTTCCACCGCAGCATTATGACACGTATTTTCATTGTGACATCACAAGAAAGGGAAGCAAAGGCTGGACTACAAACGAGCTGTTTTCAGGCAGTTCAGAGCAGAGTTTTCTGTGGGAGATGGGAACTCCCTTTGGGCTGGACTTTGGGCTTTTTCACTTTGCAAACCTGTTACATGCACAAAAAGATATATAACTCAATAAAGGAGAGGGAAAAAGCCAAAAACCATAACCAATACTCACATTTTCTGATGACTAAATGTGCTTAAATTGCAAAACACGGAAGCGGAAACCATGGCATTTGGCAGCAAATTAAAACAGATTTCACAGGTCTCGTCGCCCAATATCTGAATGTAGTATAACTGTAGCAAGCTCCATCAGGCGGCAGTAACGTTAGTGGTAAAAATGTCTAAGTGGAAGGGAGAAGGTGACGAGCCTAAACATGTGACGACACTAGTGCGCCGCATATCCGCAACACACCCGACACTAGTATTTTCAGGGGGTCGACCACACCCTCTAAAAAAAAATCCTACGGAAACACTGCATATACACACACACACTTATTTTATGTGACAACACTGAAGAAATGACACTTTGCTCCAGTGTAAAGTAGTGAGTGTGCAGCTTGTATAACAGTGTAAATTTGCTGTCCCCTCAAAATAACACATCACACAGAGCGCTGGCAACAAAAGTCAATACACCCCTAAGTGAAAATGTCCTAATTGGGCCCAATTGGTCTTTCTCCCTCCCCGGTGTCATATGACTTGTTAGTGTTACAAGGTCTCCGGTGTGAATGGGGAGCAGGTGTGTTAAATTTGGTGTTATCGCTCTTACACTCCCTAATACTGGCATGGCACCTCATGTCACACTCTGAGGATCTATCTATCTACCTAGGGATATACACACACACACACACACACACACACACACACACATACATACAGTACATAGCGTTTTCAATGTACATGTGGGAATGGGAAATACCTGACAAATTATGGTTCTTCATCACATTGATGCTAAAAACCTATAAACCCAATGCTTTTTATTAAGCAGCCCTGCCCACTGATTTACACCACTGCCTTTAATGCACCAATATAACTAGAGATACTACAGGGATAGCCACGTAAGTATAAAAAGATATAACTAAATTTGTAGACAAATTCCTACCATCTCATATTATATAAAAATAGAATCAGTATATTTTCAGCATTGGTGTGAACACAGCCTTGGTGGTACTGTAAATAAACTCCCAGGCTGAGTATATGATATAAATGTGTGGCACGCCGGTGATTCTTGTGTAGAATGTCAGGCGCGTGCAACACATGTATAGCATCGGGTCCAAGAGTGTGATTTAATTAAAGATTCCTTTGCCTGGTGCATCGGATGGGACACACCCGCTCTCATTAACAGGGATCAGGACGGGAACGTCGAACATGTGCCGTTTCTTTATGGAGGGCTATTGAGTTTCTACTCCTGTTCTACTAATAACAGCGGCAAGACAAACTTTCTCTGCAGAACAATCAACTGTTTTGTCCCCTGGTGTTGTCTGTCAGGAGACACAGAAAGGTGAAATACATGTAAAGAGTACATTTCATAATGCCCAGTGACAACCACATTCCAGTGCAAATACCTATGAAATTCCTGCACAGTGGAATGTCTAAGTTGCAAACATATCCTTTTAAAAACCAGTGAGGGCAAACTAGCAACAATGACCTGCCTCAGCTTGTTACAAGCATTGGTACAAAATAGAGAGGGGGGGGAAAAACTGGAGTCTTTCTTCCTGTGTGTATTCAGAGTAAATGCAGCATGTCAAAAGGGGGATTTATTACGTCCCCAAAAGAAAAACATTCTCCCGATGATGAAAACATGATTGGGCGACCTGGGTAGCCCTCCCTAACTTCTGCTCTACTGTCACAGTAATTACCCTTGGAGCCCCGTGGCATCCGACCTTGGTGAAAAAGACCCCGGGAAAAGCAAAGAGCCACAAATATCAACAAAAGACGCATTTTGAGGCGAAAGGGATGCGACCTGGGAGAGCCGAGCTCCCTGTCCATCACTCGGAAGTGTTGTGAATGGCTACAAAGCCCCCCAGAGTGGGACTTTGTGGGATTTGGACGTTGCCAAGAGCGAATGCCACATTGCCTTGCCAAGTATTAGGGAGAAGACAAGAAAATCCCACCACACGTTGAGAAATATCAACAAAGCTCCAGCATAAAGGCCACATTCACAAGTACACAAAGCCAAAAAGGCTGGACGGTATAGGGCTAAACGGAGCGTATTATGTTGCACTGATGCCACAAGGTCTGAGGCAGAGGTGGAAGTTAGGCCTCTGCTTTACATTCCAAGAAAAGGGGCACACAACCGTGACTCCGGGGGGAAATACAGTTGCCCTGTGCCTTAATCTATCATTCTGACTGTCATTTTATCCACTGTGCATCGCCAAGTGAATTAAAGCCACTTTAAGAAGCTCAATGAACGCCTTTTGTATCCCATTATCTTCTTGTTCCACAGCTTTGTGGGCAAAGTTACGCATCAGCGAATCAGTAATGTCTTGAAAGGCTGTTTGGAAAAGAAATATCCGCTCATCGGATTCACACATCCTATGACTAGGAAGCGCTGAAAGTGAAGGCGTTGACTTCCAAAATGGATAAAAAGGCTCAAATTATTAGAGGAGTCCGCGCTAGCTGTTGGCTCAAGCTGAAGAATTCCTTCTTGATTTTCATTTTGCTATTTAACGCTCACATCTACATTCCTCAACAGCATTTTGAATACACTGATGTTGTGTGGAACAATCTATAAATTCAACATGTCACCCTAATAATCTCTATATCAACACTACTTTTGGATATTTCCATTGAGGCCTGGCAAACAGACACCCGTCCTCGTGCCAACAAACATCTGATGACGACTGAAATATTTCAGTTTCTTTAAATTTGTCTCTTGCATTCAATTTACACAGCACTTTCTTAATATCAAAAAAATTATTTCTTTATCATTGTAAGCTCAATTGGTCATAAGTGTTTCTATGAGCAGAGTTGTGTTCCTTTATATCTGCTCTTTCACACACACTTTCATGCATACATGATCACAAATGTATCTGAAGTTGATACTTGACAGACACTGGAGAATGCGCTGA
>NC_060156.1:2087332-2095326 GCF_021292245.1 Micropterus dolomieu | reverse complement strand
GGGGAAAAACTGGAGTCTTTCTTCCTGTGTGTATTCAGAGTAAATGCAGCATGTCAAAAGGGGGATTTATTACGTCCCCAAAAGAAAAACATTCTCCCGATGATGAAAACATGATTGGGCGACCTGGGTAGCCCTCCCTAACTTCTGCTCTACTGTCACAGTAATTACCCTTGGAGCCCCGTGGCATCCGACCTTGGTGAAAAAGACCCCGGGAAAAGCAAAGAGCCACAAATATCAACAAAAGACGCATTTTGAGGCGAAAGGGATGCGACCTGGGAGAGCCGAGCTCCCTGTCCATCACTCGGAAGTGTTGTGAATGGCTACAAAGCCCCCCAGAGTGGGACTTTGTGGGATTTGGACGTTGCCAAGAGCGAATGCCACATTGCCTTGCCAAGTATTAGGGAGAAGACAAGAAAATCCCACCACACGTTGAGAAATATCAACAAAGCTCCAGCATAAAGGCCACATTCACAAGTACACAAAGCCAAAAAGGCTGGACGGTATAGGGCTAAACGGAGCGTATTATGTTGCACTGATGCCACAAGGTCTGAGGCAGAGGTGGAAGTTAGGCCTCTGCTTTACATTCCAAGAAAAGGGGCACACAACCGTGACTCCGGGGGGAAATACAGTTGCCCTGTGCCTTAATCTATCATTCTGACTGTCATTTTATCCACTGTGCATCGCCAAGTGAATTAAAGCCACTTTAAGAAGCTCAATGAACGCCTTTTGTATCCCATTATCTTCTTGTTCCACAGCTTTGTGGGCAAAGTTACGCATCAGCGAATCAGTAATGTCTTGAAAGGCTGTTTGGAAAAGAAATATCCGCTCATCGGATTCACACATCCTATGACTAGGAAGCGCTGAAAGTGAAGGCGTTGACTTCCAAAATGGATAAAAAGGCTCAAATTATTAGAGGAGTCCGCGCTAGCTGTTGGCTCAAGCTGAAGAATTCCTTCTTGATTTTCATTTTGCTATTTAACGCTCACATCTACATTCCTCAACAGCATTTTGAATACACTGATGTTGTGTGGAACAATCTATAAATTCAACATGTCACCCTAATAATCTCTATATCAACACTACTTTTGGATATTTCCATTGAGGCCTGGCAAACAGACACCCGTCCTCGTGCCAACAAACATCTGATGACGACTGAAATATTTCAGTTTCTTTAAATTTGTCTCTTGCATTCAATTTACACAGCACTTTCTTAATATCAAAAAAATTATTTCTTTATCATTGTAAGCTCAATTGGTCATAAGTGTTTCTATGAGCAGAGTTGTGTTCCTTTATATCTGCTCTTTCACACACACTTTCATGCATACATGATCACAAATGTATCTGAAGTTGATACTTGACAGACACTGGAGAATGCGCTGATCATTGATTTTTTTATTTTATTTTTTGGTTTTTGTTTTTTGTTTTTTACGTACATGACTTTTTTAACTTAAGTAACCAGATCAAATTATCCGCTTACTGGCTGGTTTGTTGGGAAGTTGCAGAAAAGCAATTCAAAGTTTGCTAAGTTATTATAATATTTGCCGATGAGAGCTGGTTTGACCTGCTGGGAGCTGCTACCACACCAAGACAGACGGATTCAGGTTACAGGACAATCAAACTACGAGTTAAACTTACAATAGCATAATTTCCAAACACTGTCTTTGAGATCTCCTCTTATTATCTGATAAATACGACTGTTAAAAACACTTGCTGCTCGGAAATAGAATACAGACACGTCTGCAGGAGGTTCAGTTCCTGTGTGCATGGACATTAAAAGGTAAAATGACAGGGGTTAACTTTGCTGAGGTATCGCAGCCCTCTCCCGGGTCAAGCACACACCGGGCACCTTTCCACAGGGGAACACACAGAGAGGGTCTTGTTCTGCGGCCCATGTGCAGGTCAGTGCCCGGCAGGTAGGAGTGAAATGATAGGTCTCCCCAGACACACAGCACAGAGGACGCACTGTTTCCCCACAGCTGAAGCATCCACTGGAATGCAATATAGGGCGGCAGGTAACTTTCAGTTCACCGCATACCTTTATCGAAAATCTTCAAATCCCAGGAAAGCCCCCTCCTGCCATCTGACACGTTGGTGGGAATTCAAAAACGGGCAGGACAGAGATCCGGACTTGACAGGCATCAAGCTGAAATGAGGATTAGTGTCTTAAGGAGGGACAGTCGGCGGCGTTACTTATGTTTAGAGTTTGGTCTGCTCGACACTTGAAATCCATCGAGGTCTGGCAAACAGATACCGGTCCTATTTAATATAGCGTTAAAATGGTTGTTATTTATGCACGTTTAACATTAAAAGACAATTCTACTCCCAGAGTCATTAAAATACCATCTTTATGTCTCATTTTAAAAAACATTTTCTCACTTTACACTGTAGGCACAGTAACAACTGTGCAAAAGGGAACGTTTTTTTTAAAGAAATAAACTTCCAACAATCCAGTTACTTAATATCCAAATTCCAAGCAAACATAGTTTAAAATATTATACATTCTACATCTAAACAGTAAACCACTACTAGCAAAAACATGCAATACCTAGATAACCTCCAGACCTCAATCGAGCCACTGAAGAATTCAAAAAGGTAGATATAAGAGTTTTGAACAACCTCTGAAGTGCAGTTCTCTCCAGTCACGCCCCCATTCTGGTCAAATCCCAGAAGAGAGTCCACTGTAACAGAAACTGCAAGCAGACACCAGTCCTGACCAAATGCAGCCTCCATATATATATTGTAATATTTTAGAACAGATTATGGCAGCCAAGCCTAAAGCTATATATATTTTGGGGTTTTTTGGGGGGGGTTTTTTCCCATGGGATGAAATGACTGACAGTCAGTAGATTGTCCAATAGTAGTACTGCTGACCCCACTTTGAGCTCACTGTTTCAGTTATCCGGACCAACAAAAGCAAACCAACGCTGCTTCGTATATAGAACCGCAAGTGGTGGCTGCTCCCAGCAACTGTTCACTGACCTTAGACAGCAAAAGCATTTCATCAATCAAATTCGGGGAAATAAAACAATGATTCACAATTCACCTGGTGTTCCATCTGAACACGCCTTTAGACTGGGTTTCACTCACTTCCCCAGCACTTCCCCAGCCACTCGTCTCTTGACACTGGGCTGAGCTATTCTGAGCTAGTGTGCTGGGAGGTGGCTGCCCAAGAGTTTATTTGGGGTGTTTAGAGCAAGCTTTTTGGGATTCAATCTTATAGAAGGAGCGCAGGGAATCAAAACATGAACTGAACATGGTTGAAAACTCGCAGTGGGAATGGCAAAACTAACAGCATTTTCACATGTTGTAGTTCCACTCTTAGATGTAATTTTAAATAAAACACAAATGGATGTTTAAGTTAAATGAAACATCCAATCAGATGTTACCCAAGTGTAAATACTACATATTATTTTAAATATCCATTAGTTGTGTTTCTGTAAAGGATAGTATTCTCCAATGTGTCCCTGACAGGTTCAGCTGTGCCAGCTCAGAAGTATAATATAATCTTCATTTAATGCCATTATTATGTCACGTGTCTTTGCAGTCAGAGCGTGCTCTGTTCTGTCAACCGTCCATCAGCCCATGTACTGCCATTATGCAACAACCCCTAGATGTGAAAAAACACAGCGCACATTCCTTCTGAAGTCTATTCAAGACCCCCTCATCTGGTTCAAAGTCTTGATTGTGTACTTTGGTTTTACATGAGGGTATTACTTTCTGGACAGTTGTTATTGTTCGTCAAAGTTGTGCGGCATGGGCCTCCCTGAGCGCTGCTGGCAAAGGAACAGCCAAACTCGCTTCTTCATCTGGGACACAAACCACAAGCATCACACATACACAAGGAGCAATAACCACAGGATGCAATATCTCCGCACCTGAACGCACCTCCAACACAAACATCAGCATGGAAAAAAACAAACAAATGGTATGCAAAAATATGCTAGTGCAGGTACAGCATTTGGTAAGATAAATACAATCCAGAGAAGCAAAGCCATTCAGCACAAGAAGCATTCTGCGCACAACAGTGCCTGCAAGATGAATCAATGGACAATTAAAGTGCTTGGTGATTGAGTGATTCAAATTCTGACCACATGAACTGTGTGTCAACCTCAGTCTTCCGTCAGAACAGCAACGAACAGCCCCACATTTGTCAAGCTTCTTCTAAAATGTGCCTTTTAAAATCACAAGTGAATGCGGATTGTTTATGCTCAGCGTGGCCGACACTTGGCTACTTCACTTGAGCGACAGTTTCAACACTTTCGCACCACCCCATTACTTCAACCACAGCTCTGCTGGCAGAGTCAGGGCATTCATTTCCCACAGCTCCCCATGTGCCCACAGGCCCACACGCCTCAGCGCCAGCTGTTTTTCTGTGCCACTGGACAAGTCAGCGTATCTAGGACAAGTCAAGCGAGACGTCTAGAAGTGTCTATTTAGTGTTACTACCCAGCTTGGCCAAACGTTCACGATGGTGCAGGATTACAATGTCTCCACTTTGATGTGATTAGCAGTGTTGAATATCTTCCTATTTAAAAATCAGTGTGTGTGCAGGTCACAGGGCACTGACCACCAGAGAAACAATCAATTATTTCCATTACATCAGTACACGTAGGATCACTGCTGATGGTCCCTGTGCTTTTTGTCATGGAGTGCAGGCATGACTGAACTTGGACCTTTTGGAGTTGTCCTTGGAAGTCATTATAGTCAATGGTTTATCACAGAAGCAGAGCCTAATGTCAGAGCATGTATGAGACACACAGTTTACATGGATTGATGGTTGTGTTCAAGCTGTTTCTAATTTATGTAACAACCGCTGGCTTTATTCTGGTCTACATGAGAACTGATTAAAGCATGCTTTTCACTGCTGTATGGTCTCTATGTGCTTTTTCCCTTGACTCAGAACACTTTATGTTTAGTTTGTCAAGTGCAACCAAAGGTCGGAAATTCTTATCTGAATCCAAATCAGACATAAAGATAGTCAAGTGGGTTATAAAGCACGCATACATATGCAAACAAACCCTTCCAGCGTGCAGCGACAACAACCGGAACAATCGCGCAGCCCCATCTGCACCAACTCCTGTTTTGACGCCCACTCGTGTCTGCACGCGTCTGGCCCCCGAGCAGTTCTTACCTTTTTCAGGCTCTCTTTCTTCTTCTCCTCCTCATGTTGGCAAACAGGCATTTGCAGAAAGTCCTCTTCACAGCAGATGAAGCTCACTGTGCATCCCATCCGAGCAAATCCAGAGCGCACACGTCCACTCCAAACCCATCCAGATCGTCTCCCCTTTGGTTCCCCTTCTTTCACGCCTCTGCTGCTGCAGGCACTTAGTAGGACTTGGTTCCGCTCAAACAGGCCACCAATGTGCGCAGTCGGTCTGGCATCGCTGCGCTGCCAGCCGAGCATGAAACAAGTTGATGAGTTTCCCGCACTCGTTACCAGCCACCAGGCGCTGAGGTGACTTCCCGCTGTGGAGGACAGACAGGTAGGGCTCTCTCTCTCTCTCTCTCTCTCTCTCTCTCTCTCTCGCTCTCTCAATTCAATTCAATCTAGCTTTATTGGCATGAATGTAAAACAACAATATTAATGTTTAATGTTAAAATAAAGTAAATAAAACAGTAAAAGTGTGTGTTTGTGTGTAAAACAACAAAAAAATAATAACTAAATAAAAATAAATATTAAAAATAAATAATAAAACAGCAAGCAAGTGTTGTGATTTCAATTCATATAGTTAAAATGTCAAAAAAATAATAAAATAAAATAAATAAAACAGTAAACATGTGTGTGTGTGTGTGTGTGTGTGTGTGTGTGTGTGTGTGTGTGTGTGTGAGTGTGTGTCTTAACAGACAAAAACAACAAAAAAAAGTATCAGTATCAAATGTGAAATTAAAAAATACAAATAAAGTAACAATAACTAAAATAACAAACAATGGAAATAATGATTTGAAAATTTCATTATTTTCATATGGTTTGTGATTGGTGGCTCAGGCTGTCACTCAAAGTTAGAAGGGGTCGATTGTTTAATAGCCCACACAAGTACAAACATTTTAACCCCCCAGCTAGAGCAAAATGTGCCAACATGCTTGATTTGAATGATTTGGCCCTAGACACTGCAAAGGAAAAGACCCCAGTTCTCACATGTTCTCACATCAGTTGTGTCCGTTTCCCGGGCTCATAAATGACCTCCAGTCACCAAACCGCTGGACTGAGATCAGTTGTTGCACAGTGCAAGAATCCCTATGGTCTGAGTAGCGCTGGTGAAGCTCCAGGGCTCTTTTCATGCAGTCCTGCCGCCCCCTGCTGCGTGATCTGTGAAGTAGTACTGCACAGGCACACGAGCTTTACAAAGGTGCGTCACAATCATCGTGATTATTTTCACCGTGAAATGCTGTTGCCCCATTGCCCAATGAGTTATGAGTCTGTTTTCTAACATTCATTCAGGAGTATTGCAGAGAGAAACAAAGAGATTATCACGGTGGATAAGTAGACCCACGGCTCTTTTACTGAAGGAAAAGGGATGTTATAAAAAGTGTAAAACTGCTTCACCACAACTTACAATCATGCGAAAGTGGCCTATTATCAGCAAAAAAGTACTACCATGTAACGCCAAGTTTATCATACATGAAACAAGAGTTTCTGAGACCTCTACATCATCAGTGATAATGTTTCCCAAAAAAACAGGCACGGAATAATCCACCAGGGGCCGACGTTCATCCACCACAGGTCCTTCAACTGAGACAGCCAAAATGGAGGTTTGCAAGGAAACTTATACCAATTTTGAAGGAGTTAATATATAATATATAGTTACTTAATATTTCATAACTGATTTAATAGTAAAATCGTGTTGAAAATGTGTGTATCAAATTAGATACAGCCGGTAAATAAGGTAATTTATTTATAAATCTGTAAATCATAGTTTTATATCCTTCATTACGCATGCCATTAAGCTACATAAACTCTTTTAATTATTTAAGGAATCTAATTAAAGGAATAATTTGGTTTATTTAGAGCAGAAATTGAGAAATTTTGTATAATAATAAAATAATATTATACTGTATTTTCCTGCTGTATGGAGATGCTAAATGTCTAACTGGATGCTCACTTCATAATATTTGTCTTTTGGTCATTGATTTTAAACAACCATTTACCAACTCAGAGGAGAAATACACAGTGATTTGTGTTTGGTTTTTATTTTTTAAATGGCAAACAAAAGTACTGCATTGAAGATATCCTGATTATGGATGGCAATTCAGTTGACATGGAGCAGTTAGGGGAAGATGATGATGATGATGATGATGATGATGATGATAAAAGGCTTAAAACATGTTTTCTGCATGTTTTTTGTTGTTTTACAAAAACATAATGTGGGCAATAAATTCCAAATGTATCAAATATGTTAGGGAAAAAAACTCCAACATGCAAAGAGCTATTTTTTTTGTCTTTCTTTTTTTGGCAGTAGATATAATAACCACTCCATTTCCAAAAATTTGAATTTTCTGGCAATTGTATGATTTGAGTTGTTTGGTTCTTTACAGGGTTGAAGAATCAAAGTAAAAAAAAGGCTTCTGAGGCTGATATATTATTGTACGTCATTATTATTGCTTAGGCAGCATTATACAGTTGTAACTGGTGGGTTGTAGCTAGTTTGAAAAAACTGCCACACAAATGTTTTTATCTTGTGGACTTTTACTCAGATCTTGGCCTTTTGTCCTCTTTTGACCTCTTTGAGCCTTGAACAATAATTTATACGAAACCAAGGGAAAGTTTTGGAGAGGAATTGTGTCTTTGGTGGTTGCACTGCTTACAACTCAAAAACACCTGAAACATTTTTTGTAAGGGGCCACAAGTCAAAAAGATTGGCCACTGGTTTAATCTTTAATAATGCATTGGGTTTTCCAAGCTTATCTAATGTTAATATAAAAAGTAAATCACAACCAAAGCTGTCATCTCAAAGTGACATTGTGTATTCCCCCCCCCCCCCCCCCCCCCCCCCCGC
>NC_060156.1:2074795-2087312 GCF_021292245.1 Micropterus dolomieu | reverse complement strand
ATTGTGTTTTCCCCCCCCCCCCCCCCCAGTTGGAAAGGAACCAGGGATGGTGCATTTACATGCAATGTACCTTAAACCAGGTCAGTTGCACACCAAATCTTTCTGCTACCATAAGTCAGAGTGGTGATTTTAAGGGGCCCAATCATGATTTCTTTACTATGCAAATTACAATTACATGTATGTATTTGTGTATATATTATTTACAACCAGCATTTTTTGTGTTTGATAACATATCTTTTGTGTGTTTCACCACTCTCCATTAGCTCTTTATGTTCAAAGGCAAGATGCATTGCCAGGGCAGGAAGTAATGTGAGGCTTACATAATGCAGTTCATTCTGTATCACACTTGACATGACCACAATCTTTCTCCAACTTTATTTAGTTAGTTTTAATTTCCTAATAAAAGACGATATCTTACCATACTTGAGACGCTGCAGAAATGGCTAAATAAAAAATATTGCCATCTTAATGCAGAGTTTGCAGAAACATAAACTACTACTGTTGCCTTTTGGTCAGCAGGTTGGTCCTGACATGTTTCAGTCCAAGCATGGCTATAGACTGTTCTCACAGCAGACATTCTGACTTGTCACAACACCAACAACTTTAGGCTGAAGCCCTTTTAGGTGTTCCAGTGACCAACCAGAATGGTAACAGAGCCACCATTAAAGTTATTAGGTACACTTGTGCTTTTCTACTAAAGGTCCGGTCCTTCCAGAAAAGAGTGTATAAGTGTCACTCTGCCTGTCAGTCATACCTTGTTTTGCACTTTTGAGTTTAGTTTATTATCTATTATCTTGGTCTGTTGGGTTTTGGGGCTCTGTTTTGTCTATAGTCTAGTGTTCAGTAACCTATGTCATGTCTGTTACCCCAGTGGTCCCTCTGCATGTCTGTCTCTCTGTTTTCCCCTGCTCTCCCCCAGCCTGCCTTTGCCTCGCAGTCTTGTCACCCTGCTTTAGATTCTGGATTTTGGATTTCTGTTGGATTACCTTGTTTTGGACTCTGTTGATCAGCCACTCTTCCTGTAAGTGCGCTCGCCTTTTGTTGTCATTAACAAATCACTGAACTGTACCAGTCGGTTTTCGTGTCCTGCATTTGGGTCCTCCAACCTGCCTCCACACCACAAACCCGTGACAATAAGGTTCACAAGAACGAGGCAGAAAGATCCTTAAACAGTGTTTTAAAGATTTCCTCAATGCTGAGATATATGAGAGGGGGATCTCAAGACTTAATTTTCTGCATTTTGGTGAACGTTTCTGCACCAATTTATGGTGGAAATGTTTTTATTTAAGTAAAAGGAAACACAAAATTCAGGCGGCAGGTGACATTTCAAAATATATAAGAATCTAAGTGAGTGCAGCTCTCAGTCATTCTGTGCTGCTTTCAGATCTGTTTCTGCTGTAGATCAACTTTTCTCCTGTAATATCTCCTTTCTCCTTTTTTGACAATGCACATTTGTTTCTTCTGTATTTTAATTACATTGCATATTTTCTTAATGTGCAAATTAACCTTTCTAAAGGCATTTTCATTTGGCATTTAACTGCAAGCCACATTTCAGAATGTTGTTTTAATGATTATGCTTTAAATAAGTGATGGGGACAAAATCAGCCATTTCAAAAAGTGGTGGGGACATGTCCCCAGCGTCCCCAGTATAAATGACACCTATGTATTTAGCATTTTAGTGGTGAGTGGTGAGTGTTCCATCTTGATGTGAGTTTTATAGAGGCTCCGCGGTGAAGTTAGCGACGCTTAGCAACCATAAATATGCCACGTCCGGTTAGACTTTCAAAATATGACAATAGCATTTCGAAACATCCCCATTTTGAAATGGCACGTTATTAAAGTCGTGAAAAGTCACTCGCTTCCGCTTCCGGCGAATGGGACCTTATTTCGGAAAAAATATGTACAGTAGTCAACAGCGAGAGACAACTTATTTTTTGATTCATCTTGCAGGCTTTGATTCCATCAAGAAAGACGCAGTTTGTCGTAAAAAAACAATAAAGTTACATTTTGTGTGAAAACCGGTCAATGAACTACACAATATACGTTACCAACATGTTTATTGCTTGGTTGCTACTAGCTAGATAACTTAGCTATGTTAACGCAGAAATATATCTCACCTGATGTGTTTAATCCAGCAACTCTCGGTCCTTTTATCACATCATCCTGTCATGTAAGTTTTAATTTACGTTAGCTTCAGTAACGTTAGCTTCAGTCATTGAGAGAGTTTTGTTCTGGGTTTGTGGTCTTTGTAATTTTGTTTTTTTTACAGTCTTTTACCTCAACAGTTTTACATCAAACTGCTGCTTTCTTGACTTTAAAATGTATCTTTTAAATTGACCATCATATGTAATTCAGAGCACAATTCAAAGGGATCAAAAAATAAGTGGTCTCTTGCCATTGACTACCATACATATTTTTTCCAAAGTAAGGTCTCATGGTGGTCCAGCAGGAGGGGAGGGACTTAGGCAATAAGTACTTGGTTATGGTTGGGAAAAGATCATGGTTTGGGTTAAAATAACTACGTTGGTCAATTGACACGTAAGTTAACTTACGTCACTTGCGTAACTTTCGCAATTTACGAAATAAACAAGATTAATGTTGACTTTTTGTTTCACACAGGACACGAATCCCGGTCTCATGGTTTAAAGTTGGGTTCTGGCGGCCCTCCATCCACACATTCACAAATCTGTAGTTTAAAAAAATCCATTCATGTGTGTACATACACAGCAATAAAAGAGATTTCTCTACAGAGGCATCAAATTATTCATTTAAATCATTCAACGTGTTTTTTTTTTCAACTGCAGCAATGTACATTTTAGCAATGAATATAAAAGATACAAGGCTTTATTGTGTTATATGAAAGGAATACAAATAGACTGCAGTTGATTCACACCTATACAATGAATACACAATTAAAATGCTTCAAATGCAGTCTTGTCTCCACTAACAGCAAAATACTGATTACAAAATATAATTTTACTCTTTTTTACAAGCAGAGACAAGTAGACCATTTAATAAAAAGCAAGTTTCCAGGAAAATCCATGTAGCCACTACTCTGTGTTCTCATATCTCTTCTTAGAAAAGCATGATGTAAAGCTAGCATCCTGCAGGGTCTGTGTGGACAATGACCCCGGGTTATGTTATTGCCAGCATTCCAGAAGTGCTCAGTGGTTCAGCTGAATGAAATTATAGCATTTCTTTTTATTTTAGAGAAAATTACATATACACTTAAAAGTGTGCATTTTATATTTACACTTTACGCATTTGTTATAGCAAAGGTTTTAAACCTGCTGTTTCGGTTTCACTTTCTTAATACATCAGACATTCCTGAAATGTTTTCACTCATATGCAACATTTGCATTCAAACCAAAGCAAAAGCAAATCAAGCTGCGTTTTCACATCCTCTGTCTACAAAGTGCAGGGTCAGTGGCTGGTCTGGTACCAGAACAGTGCGGCTGATGCATTTCAACTCTCCCATTGTGGGGTCTGGTTTGATTTCAAACTGCCTGATTAGCTGGAGGAAAAAGAAAAATATGAAGTTACTGAAGTCACTTTATTGTTAGACCAACACACTGGCCTCAGAGTTTTGCATTAATTACATAGAAACTTGTTGTTAGATGATTTAAAGTGAGATCTTTGTTCATTTGATTCCCTTGCTTAAGTATTGCTGGCAGCGATCATCTGTTAACTTTAAAGCTGCACTAATCAATATTTTCACATTGGTTAAAATGACTGTGTGAATGAATGTGTAATGTGAAAACGGTCACTCCTAGTGACGAAGAATTATCACCCCACTCTTCAGTTCCCCACAGCTCCACAGATCATTTAGCATCTGTCATCAGCTCATTTGTTTTGTTGGCTAAAGTTAGATAACGCTAGCCGGCGAGCTAATTGTCGTAACTTACGTTACCCACATATAATATTCAATAATGCAACATAAAGTTCAGTAAGGTACAGTAACGTTAGTTACTGTGGTTTAACTGTACTAAAGTGGGGCAACAAAAATATTCAGTCTAGCTCAGTAGCCATTTTAGTTATCATCCCTTAAATGTAACTATGCTCACATTGCTGAGCCTCTCCAATGAAAGATATACGAATAGTTATAGAAAAAGCCAGCGTATCATGTCAACTAAAGGCAGTCAGTGTAACGTTATCATGCAACAAGCATGGATTAGTTCAATGTCAAGATTTATATATTATAATAATATAATATTACTGTGACGTAGCAGTGGGAGTTCACCTGAGTTTCCAGCTTTTCCAAGAGTCTGTTTTGGCTCACTCGTTAGTTCAAGCATGCACACCAACACACTCTTGGAAAGGTGGTGGTTGCAATCTGAAATCTGATCTCTGCAATCTGAGGCCCCTGAAAACTACACATGGTCCCTTTAAAGGACCAGTGTGTAAGATTTAGGGGGATATTGCAGAAATATTGGCAGAAATGGAATATAATATAATAATACTGAAAATAAAAATAGTTCTACAGTAACCCAGAACCCCGGCGAGGGGTATTCAGTTGGTTGCAATATGCAACTTCAGTGCTAGATGCTACTAAGTCCTACACACAATTCAGTGTAATATGATCTTTGAAATACTACAAAATACTGGGGAGCGTATCTACAGTATGTTCCCAGAGTTCAAGGCTCGTAGGGTCCTATGTTCCCCAGCTTAATATCCTCTTTATGTCACAATGAGGAGACCTTTCAAAAGGTTATATGTTCACAGCAATGATTTTCCCTCGGTCAAATGTTCAGTGTATGTTTCCCTGGGTTGATATGTTGAAATCACAGACCTACAGCTTACAGCTTACTTATGTTATACTTAAATTTGCAGGCAAGATAGTTTTCTTGACTTCAGACAATGATATGTCCACAGAGGCTGAACAGATTTTTACCATTTTAACTGCAATTTAATTGTCCATCACCCCTTCGTTCCAAAATAGGACCCTGGGATCACAGGGATGAGCCCAAATACTGCAGTCTTACTCTTTGTGGTTTAGCAAAGCTTTTTGTGTTCCTTCGGTAGTCTTTGATTATCAATTATTAAAGGCCCTATTTTCACAATTAACATATTAAAATGAGTGACGGGAATGAACACAGCTTTTTCCAACAAAAGAAAACCGAGTTCAGTTGGCATGTGGTAATATTTTAATGATCCAATACACCCGCACATTCCTGATGAAGCAGATCAACTGAGTTTCTTAGAGTTGATCTCTTATACCTAAAGATGTTTAGTCATGTGCTTATTTAGTCATGAATATTTAATGTCATGAGGAAATACTTTGATTTTGGGGGATTTTAACAGGAATATTCCGGTGCTGTGCAAAAATAAATGACCAAATAATTTTTTTTATCTTTCCTATATGTGATTAGGAATCACCCCAAAAGACCTGCTTTTTCCATCCACTTTCCTCCAACATCTGTGCCTGGTTTCTAAGCAGTGTTTGATTTTTTGATAGCATTGAGCTTTACATCAGATCATATGTATTCAGTGAATGATCCCACTTACCCGAAACAGAGCCATATACATCTCAAGCTCAGCAATCCGGCGCCCGACACAGCCTCTCACTCCGAAGCCAAACGGGATGGAGCCAAAGGGGTGTGGCCTCTCACGGCCGTCCCGGAGCCACCTCTCCGGCTTAAATGTGAACGGCTCTGGGAATGTGTCCTCATCATGACTGATGGCATAGAGGCAAAGCAAGAAAGAAGTCTGGAGGAAGAACAGAGGAAAAAAAACTCTAATCTGATATGTAACTCTAATCCAATGTATTTGTTTTGTTGCCGTGTTCACATGTGTATTTTCAAAGTTCAATAGTATTATAATTAGTAGAATTAGTGAATACTAATACTAGACTTTTAAACTCCTACTACTAAACATTATCTCTTTGCAATATAATGAAGATATAAATACAAGTACAGACAAAACAACTGCAAAAAGTTTAATAATGGTCAAAAAAGCAGACTTACTTTCTTCGAAAATAGATATCCACCAATAACAACGTTCTTGTCTGAAATGACCCTTGCATTCGTAGTAACCACAGGATACATCCTATAAAACAAGAATGAATCATTTTATTTCATTTGGTTTATGCTGGTTGTTGTTGCTGACTGGGGCAGGAGAAGTAACAGACAATGTGTGAAATTGAATGATATAGAAAAAGAATGTACCGTTAAATCTAGAAGAACTTCCCGATATCATGTTTGTAAATGTTTTTACATCACTGATGGCCTCTGTGTAAGCTGAACACCAGCCGTCATAGCACCATAACCTCTCTAACTAGTCTTACCTCAGTGTTTCCTTAATAACAGCCCTTAAATACGGCATCTGAGTGACCTCTGCAGCGGAGGGGATCCGGTCTGCTGGTACCAGTGTGGACACTTCTTTGTAAAGACTGTCCTGGATTTGAGGGTGCATGGACAGCAGGTGCAGAGTCCATGTGAGGGTATTGGAAGTCTTGACAACAAAAGAATGGCATTTTGTCAACAGGCAGAGAGATGCACACCTGTACAAATATATACGTCACATGCTTATACAGAAGAAAAATGCAGAATTTGAGAAGCAGCCCGGCAGCCCAGCTTAGGGTTTTGAAATGTCATGATAATCAGAATGGCACATTTAATAAACCAGAAATAGAGTCAAATATATTCAGAATAAGTCGGCTTAGCACGATTAAGGTGATCAGGTTTTTAAGGGGGAGATTTCTTGAGGCGTTTTCACTTTCTAATTCTACAGCTTACAATATAAGAGACACTGAAAATAGGAAGAGGCAGAATAACATGCTAGTTAAAGTCCCCATGAAATCGAAATTGAGCTCAGTCTGTAAGGATTAGGCTGGGAACCGGAGGGTCGCCGGTTCGAGACCAACTCAGACCAGAGTTGCGGAGTGTGGACTGGTAGCTGGAGAGGTGCCAGTTCACCTCCTGGGCACTGCCGAAGGAGGCCTTGTGCAAGCCCCTGAACCCCCAACTGCTTGGGGCGCCGCATTAAGTGGTAGCCCCCTCACTCTGACATCTCTGTAAATACTAACATAATAATAACAGAGTTTCTCCTCGGGGATTAATAAATTATATCTTAATTTGTTTTTATTGCATATGCCTTGCACTATATGTCACCAGTACACCAGCATCTGGCCCAACAATGATAAGAAACGTACAAAAACACATCTTTATTAAAGAGGTGATATTCTGCTTTTTGGCTTTTTCCCTCTCCTTTATTGAGTTATAAACCTTTTTTGTGCATGTAACAGGTTTGCAAAGTGAAAAAGCCTAAAGTCCAGACGAAAGGGAGTTCCCCTTTACTTTCCCTTTACTTCCGCTTTCTTGTGATGTCAAAAGAAAATACGTGTCATAACGTTTGCCAAGCAGCTAGTCCAACACGCCCTCAAAAACACTGGTGGAAAAACAGTGCTCCTCTCCCTTCCAAACACTAGCTACCCTCCAGGCAGTCAGTGGACATAAAGTTGTTCCTATGATGTAGAGACAGAGCTCAGTTAAAACTTTATGGATGAAAGATACTTTTGTTACAGATTAATAACTCACCACTCTGAAACTCTTGCTCCAGTCCATGTTGCCAAGCTGGTCGGCAACATGTACAGCTGTTTACCGGCTTCTCGCTGACCCGCCCTTCTCTGCTTCTGATTGGCTAGTAGTCCTTAACTAGGAACTGTGCATGTGCAACAAAGATCATTTAGAGACAAGATGTATCACTCCATAGCTAAAACGAAGCCTTCAACACAGGGTGAAAAGAGGAGCTGCAGCAATGTGCAGTATGACAAAAAATATGGTGTTATGGTGTTAAAAATTAAACCATGTAAACCTGTTCTGGTACAACCCCTAAATAAAATTTTGAACATGAAAATGAGCATAATACCACCTCTTTAACTGATTTTGGTGAAACTGGATCAAATTTGATGGAGAACAATATTTTCTGGTTCTCCCTCTGATGTCCCCCAGCTGCCCTGCCTCAACTATCTGTGATTTACAGAGTTTGCTGATGAACAGATAGCTTAACTTGTTGCTAAAGTAACAGCTAACTGCTACAAGCTGCTGTTAGTTAGCTCACTTAGATGTCATATAAGCCGGCTCTGCCTGGACTGGGAGCTCGGGCCACTGGTGTAGTGTTACAGTTTAATGTTACACTTCTAATATTTATCAAGCCATAGAGGTTTTCAGGCCGGGGGATTTGTAAAGTTTATGGCCGGGGGCAGGGGACCCAGCAGGGTGTGATGACTGGTAGCGGCTCCGGAACGGGCGGGGGAGTCGGGCGAGAAGGGAATGAAACAGAGTTCAGCAGCCTCCCAGTGAACACAGCCTGAACAGGACCGAACATAGCCTCAAAGACCAACAGGGAATAGATTACCGAGGGGATTTACAGAGCTTCAGGATGGACAGATAGCCGTTAAATGCTGCGAACTATCTGTCTGCGTCTGTAGCTAGTTAGCTCGGTTAACATTAGCCTCCTGCGATTAGCTGACTCCAGTCCCGGAGTTCCAAATCCGGCAACAAAACAACCTCGGCACTGTATTCTCGTGAAACTGGCCTCTGTTGGTCTTGGAGGATGTGTTTGGTTCTGGCTGCCGTGTTCAGTCAGCGGGAGCTGGAACTAGTCCGCACAGAGTTTGCATGACAGGGTCGGGGGCTAACACAGATTCAACGCTATTGGCTACTTCAAAGGTCAGTTAATATTTACGACAAGCCCCCCCCCCCCAGCTTTGTTTTTTAACCAAGTATATCCAGCTCCAGCCCGCATATCTGACGGAAGTTGAACTTCCAAATATGGTTTGTCCAAGAAGACAACGTGCACAAAACGTGATGACATTAATCTCGGCTCAGGTACAGAATAGATCCTAATCTAAACAGTTTTAATCTTTAGAGGCCAACAACAGGGACTAGTACACTATCACATTTACCGTGTCCACACCAGCTAACAGAAGCTCAGCGATGCTGCCATACACATCTGTAGCGCTCATCTGAGTGTTTGATAGGAGGTATGTTAAGTATTCGCCCTCCACATCCTGGTTGTTGTCCACACGGTGTTGGATGACCTCCATCTTCTTGTCAATCAACTCTTTAGCTAAAATAAGTGCAGACATTGTTTCATTTTTGTATTCACATACATTAACTTCTAGTCTCACAAAATTTTAAAATAAAACAATTTATACTTTCAAGTTAAATAGTTTTATGGGAATTATGCTTTTTCAATTTCTTGACCCAGATTGATACCACTGTAAACTACGCTAAAGCTTAAGATAGCAGGGAGTTACCAAAGGTAACGACATTTGCTTAATAAACATCTAAAGCTCACTAATTACAGTGTTGTTTAATCTGGTCAAAACCCAAAGTGTAAACTTTTTTGTACCATTCTCTTTATTGAGTTTAATGTCAACAGTCACAATAGTTCTAAGATTGTATGTGACAAACCGTTCTTTTCCCATTAAATGTCAGACCCTCCTAATGAAGGATGAATCCTACCCCAATATGCTCCATCACTCATTCAGACACACAGGAGGGGGGGTATAAGGGTAAGAAATAAAATAAATAATTAAATAAATATAAAATTAAGTAAATAGATAAACAAAATAGGGGGAGGGGAAATAAACTCAGTTGTTTCTTCTGTGATAGCCAAAGTATCAATATATTCTAAAAAGAGTTGCCATGTATTGTATTGCCATGTATTGTATTGCCATGTATTGCATTCACCTCCTTGCTGGCAAGGAGATGAATGCAATACATGCCAATAATTTGCTGTGCAGCTCTGGAAATGGTGAAGTCCAAAGAGGGCGGTAAGGGGATCTGGAAATATTGTGGACCAAAACGTACTTAATTGTAGACATGACCAGAACATGTCCATTTAATCTGCTGGTCACAGTCTGACTTGTCCGACTTAGTCATCCAGAGGTACTGGTCCCAGAAAGCCCTCAGAGAGTCCAAGCATACCGGATGTATGTTAAAAATATAATTATATATAACCAAGGTAAGCCCCCTTCCGTTAGTGTCAAGTGTCAGGAAAAAGTCCATTATTGAGTCTGGAGGGCGGTTGGGGAAATGGGGAAATTGATTTTGTACGAAGTTGGAAAAAGCGGAATAAATGGTTATTTGGCAAGCCGAGTTTTACTGACAGGTCCGTAAATGAGGTAAAAATACCGTTAGTGTACAAATCATTAACAGACTGGAGGCCCCTATGTGACCAAGTCTGGAAAACTGGATCTGAACAGGAGGGTGAGAATAGGTTGTTATGAAAGGCAGGCGCTAGACTAGATGGGGTGTGAGGACCAACCTGTTTCCTGAGCTGATTCCAAATTTTTAAAGTGCTGATCACAATTGGATTGTGTGCAACCGCCTTGACTGAGAGAGGTAACTGGGAGCAAACTACCGACGAAAGTGAAATGCGAGAAGAGCTTTTTTCCATCAAAGCCCACTGAGGTTGTTCACCTGGTGCCAATTTAGTGTTCCAGAAAAGAAGTTTGTTAATATTGCAAGGCCAGTAGTACCAGCGAAGTTTTGGCAGTGCCAGGCCACCTTCAGACCTGGGGAGTTGAAGAACCGATCCTTTAATATGTGCACGTCTGTTGCCCCATAGAAACAAGTTTATCATTTGATCAAGTGTGGAGAAGAAAGATTTATTAATTAATACTGGAATATGTTGAAAAGCACATAAAAACTTTGGTAGCACCACCATTTTTATCAAGTTAACACGTCCCATTAGAGAGAGAGGAATGGAGGACCATCTGGCCAGGTCTGACTTACAGCGGTCTAGTAATGGGCAAACAACAAAAAGCTCAGTGGTTGTTTAAGATGTATAAGATAATGAGAAGAGAGGATGCCGGATCTGAGACGTAAAGCAGAAGGTCGTCTGCGTACAGGGAAAGCTTGTGTGATAGACCGAACCAAGTGATACCACTAAATCCCTCCTCCCCACGGAGCCAGATGGCCAAGGGCTCTACAGCGATTGCAAATAGCGATGTGGATAGCGGGCAACCTTGACGGGTTCTGCGTGCAAGACAGAACAAGTCAGATCTCCGTTGACAATGACCGCCGCGACAGGGGAGGCATAGAGGTGCTTCATCCATGAAATAAAGGTGGAACTAAAACCAAATTTTTTAAGTATGTGGTAAAAGGTAGGACCACTCTACCCTATCAAACGCCTTTTCCACCTCTAAAGAGAGCACTATTTCTGGTGAGTTAAAATACCATTTAACAACCTCCTAGTATTAGAAAACGAATGCCTACCATGAATTAAGCCAGTTTGATGAACCTTCTGGAGGTCAAAGTGTAAACTGTGTTCCTGGTCCCTCATCCCCCAAACGACCACCGATGAGGGACTGCTTCTGATCCTCCTTCGGTGGTCTGACCGACACCTGCTCCCCGAGTCCTGAATCCTAGTCTGTTTCCTTATCTTAGTCCTGCATTTTAGTTCTGTGTCTTCAGTCTTAGTGTTTACTCCTGGTCGGTGTACTTCTGTGTTTGTTATTTTGGCCCTGTCTGCTGTGTTCTGTTTGATCCTAGTTCAGTCTGTTTTCCCTGTTAAGTGTGTAGTCTATCTGTATGATTAGTTAGTAGTTATTAGTCTGTTCTGTGTTTCTTCTCTTGTGTTAGTTGCCTGTGCCTTGTGTCTGCTTGTGTGGCTGGAGGCAAAGTTCTCAATTAAAAGATATGTATAAAATATATATTAAAAATCTGACATGCCACCTAGGGAGTACTCAGAACCCTAGGACTCAAACACACAGGTTCTTTAAAATCAGTGTTAGAAACCACACCAAACTAAAATAAATTTAAACAACTTTAATACAACTTGATATAAAAACTACAACATATAAATTATAAAGGCCTATCTAGTCTTTGTTGCGTCATCGTAGCTCGTTGAATGTTTTGTCCTGCCTCTGTGTTTTCCCGCGTGCTTTGGATTACTCTGCCTGTTCGGATTTTCCCCCTTTGTTTGGACATGTAAGCCAGTTTCTTTGTTAATAAATCCCCTGAAGTGCATTCTCACTTGTGTCTACATTTAGGTCCAAACCTCCACCTCACCTGCAACTTGACAATATTAACCCTACACAGAGTGATATGAATCTTCTAACTCTTGGCAAGAAAGTGTTGAACTATTGCTTTAAAGGAGAGTTGATCAATACTAATACTGGTATTGATCCTGATATTAAACAATGACCTTTCTTTCAGTCAGAACTCAACTATGTATTATATGTCCACAGTTTTGTCATACGGTATTTTCACAGCACACACTTACTTACTTTCTGATGTACACTTGCATACTTAAAAAGTGATATACACATATGGTTACTGTTGTTAATGTCAGTCTGTCTTCATTACTCAAAGAAGAAGTTGTAATGTAGCACTAATGGCAACAGATCCATAACAAAGAAAATAAAGACTCAGGTTTAAACTAAAGTCTAACTAACACCTCAGTTACTCAGCTGTGTTTCTCTCCTTTACAACTCACCCAAGCTGAAGATTCCCTCCCAGCCTGCAATGTAGCGCCCCCAGAAGGGCAGTATACTGCGGCTCCACTT
>NC_060156.1:2032161-2074695 GCF_021292245.1 Micropterus dolomieu | reverse complement strand
AACCTTCTGGAGGTCAAAGTGTAAACTGTGTTCCTGGTCCCTCATCCCCCAAACGACCACCGATGAGGGACTGCTTCTGATCCTCCTTCGGTGGTCTGACCGACACCTGCTCCCCGAGTCCTGAATCCTAGTCTGTTTCCTTATCTTAGTCCTGCATTTTAGTTCTGTGTCTTCAGTCTTAGTGTTTACTCCTGGTCGGTGTACTTCTGTGTTTGTTATTTTGGCCCTGTCTGCTGTGTTCTGTTTGATCCTAGTTCAGTCTGTTTTCCCTGTTAAGTGTGTAGTCTATCTGTATGATTAGTTAGTAGTTATTAGTCTGTTCTGTGTTTCTTCTCTTGTGTTAGTTGCCTGTGCCTTGTGTCTGCTTGTGTGGCTGGAGGCAAAGTTCTCAATTAAAAGATATGTATAAAATATATATTAAAAATCTGACATGCCACCTAGGGAGTACTCAGAACCCTAGGACTCAAACACACAGGTTCTTTAAAATCAGTGTTAGAAACCACACCAAACTAAAATAAATTTAAACAACTTTAATACAACTTGATATAAAAACTACAACATATAAATTATAAAGGCCTATCTAGTCTTTGTTGCGTCATCGTAGCTCGTTGAATGTTTTGTCCTGCCTCTGTGTTTTCCCGCGTGCTTTGGATTACTCTGCCTGTTCGGATTTTCCCCCTTTGTTTGGACATGTAAGCCAGTTTCTTTGTTAATAAATCCCCTGAAGTGCATTCTCACTTGTGTCTACATTTAGGTCCAAACCTCCACCTCACCTGCAACTTGACAATATTAACCCTACACAGAGTGATATGAATCTTCTAACTCTTGGCAAGAAAGTGTTGAACTATTGCTTTAAAGGAGAGTTGATCAATACTAATACTGGTATTGATCCTGATATTAAACAATGACCTTTCTTTCAGTCAGAACTCAACTATGTATTATATGTCCACAGTTTTGTCATACGGTATTTTCACAGCACACACTTACTTACTTTCTGATGTACACTTGCATACTTAAAAAGTGATATACACATATGGTTACTGTTGTTAATGTCAGTCTGTCTTCATTACTCAAAGAAGAAGTTGTAATGTAGCACTAATGGCAACAGATCCATAACAAAGAAAATAAAGACTCAGGTTTAAACTAAAGTCTAACTAACACCTCAGTTACTCAGCTGTGTTTCTCTCCTTTACAACTCACCCAAGCTGAAGATTCCCTCCCAGCCTGCAATGTAGCGCCCCCAGAAGGGCAGTATACTGCGGCTCCACTTGGGGGTCAGCGCCACAGCCATGCTGTTGAAGAACATCTGGGCGATGGCGTTGATGAAGTCTTGCGTACCTGCAGGGATTTTCTTTTCCAGACACCCAAGCCTTGTCTCAAACAGTATGGAGGCGATCCCTGAGTGGCAAAGATTAAGATGTAGGAAAAGAAAAAGAAACGATCAAGTAGGTGTCCGTAAAATAGTTGTCTCTTAGTTTTATTAATATTTAAGTCATCAGTATCAGAATAGAAATACTTTAATTTAATTTAATTTTACACTTCATTTTAATCAGTGCCTAGGATTTAAATAAACATGCCCAATGCACTTGATTCAGCCCTCAGCACTACCTGAGAGTGCAGTTTGAACTATGTTTCAGGGTTTCTACATACCCTCCAGTGAGAACCGATAGAGCTCATTGGCCACATCTGTCACCGATTCTCCTGTGGGGCTGCACTGACGCAGGTAGTGGATCCTCTTCATGAAGTCTGTAACCACATCATTGACAGTGCCACCATACCGTGCAGAGTCCTTCGGATGCAGCATGCGCTTGTTCAGCACCACTCTCAGGTTGTACCACTTCTCCCCCTCTCTGGGAAGAGAAATAGAGTCGCGAAAAGAAAGCTGATAAATGTTTTTTCTTGTGCTTTAGGTTTCCAAACATGTGACATTTGCCCAAGCGTTCGTTATGTGAATGCCAAAATTCAGCATTTGTGACGATCAAAATGTGGACAGCAGATTTAAGTTGTATCCAGTGTTGTTGTATCTGCATTGTGGCAGACAGATCATTCAGTACATTGCCTACTGGTATGTGCAGACACTGGCAGAAAGAATGTACAGGTGCCACCAAACACAAACAGCAGAACAGAAGACTAGACTAGAATAGGGGGCAGCTAGTGTTACTTTTGTCAGACGAAACCAAACGAAATATGTTCGTCAAGAACCTTTATGGAGTCTTTCCTGACTAAAACGAGTCGGGGACAATGTCCTCAAACACTGACTGTGACTATATTAACATTGTTGATGGCTAAAATGTAATTCATAAAATAAAAATGTTAATAAAATCTCTCCTTCTTTTTGTCAGTATGACGAAGAGACTAAATATTACAGGCCATATTTTCTCTTTGAAAACGTTACTGTACTGTGGAGGATGCGAATTCGACAGTACAGAAAGAGTGTCTAATTATATCGGACTGCAAGCAATGTGGTTACAAGATTTTTTGAAAAAACACTACGAACTTGAAGCAGCATATCAAGGCTGACCACCTGGGAACTGAGGTACGATAACGTCTCCTTTGCAGTAAAAATGAGAACAAAGCTAACATTCAAATTTTACAAAACATTTTATCTATATGTGAGATGCTAATCAAAATTACACTACTGAGTTAGAAAAGACTAAAATGATGGTTAATGACTAAAACTAAAATACTTTTGATTTTCTTTTTGACTAAAATCAGACTAAAATAACCAGACATTAAGTCAACCTAAACTTGATTTAAAAAAATGGTATCCTGTGGACTAAATATGACAAAAACTAGGACTGAGACAAAATTTTAAAAAGGCTGATAAAATGAACACGAGGGGCAGCACAGAGGCCCCTGGTCGTGTGGCGTTAACATGATCTCCCCGTGTCTGCATGGGTTCTCTCCAGGTGCTCCAGCTTCCTCCCACCTCCAAAGACATGCAGGTAGGTCAACTGGTGACTTTAAATTGCTCTTTGGTGTGATTCTGAGTGTTTATGGCTGTCTCAGCCCTGTGATGAACTTACGACCTGTCCAGGCTGTATGCCCGCCTCTCGCCCAATATCAGCTGTGATTGGCTCACAGCAGTTATGAGGAATAATGCTAATTCCTCAAGATCATATTTTGCTTTCTTGCCAAGAGTTACATAAGATTAGTTGAGCTCACTGAGACAGGGGGAAAGAGCTACTCCGGCTCTGTCCAAATTCCAAAATCCACCTACCAGCACCTCTAAAGCCCACTAATTAACACGTTATATCTCGTCGTTTAAACCGTACAAGAACAAAAGTAAAAAGACAAACTGGCAATTTTCCAGGGACTATTTGTTTGCTCTGTCCATTAACTTCCGGGGGCTCAGCTGGTTGTCTGGCAAATGGTCGAGGCCAAGACTTAATCCAGCAAACAACTGCCATTATACACTTTTGTTAACTTGATAAACAATCTTAAAACAGGCAACCCTAAGGTTTTTTGTTTTTTCTCTCTTTATTTAAAAGGGACAGCGCACATTAATAAACATAAGGACAGTGCCCAAATGTAAATGAGCCAGATTTAGCCATACAGACTAATTTTCATCTGAAGTCCCTGGCAAGTTGATGTTATTAGAACATTAAAACATGGATAGAAGCCCTTCAGCTGAGACTAATCTTTAATGCTAGCAGATCACAATCAACCCATCCCACTCACATGGCATAACTTTGCCCTGTAAAGCTCTTGTGAAAGTATTACAAGTTTTGACATGGGACAGTGGTCACAGGGAAATGGGAATGGAGCATTGCTGTGTGCACACTACACAGTATTTGGCAGTCTTACTCTGTGAAAGGCCCGTAGCCGAGTCCTCTCATATCTCTATAATCTGTCCACAGGGACATGTCTCCTCGGCTGGGGAACTTCTCATCACTCCTCATGACTTCCTCCAGCAGCTTTGGAGTGTTCACAGACACTGACTTTAGCCCGTCTCTGTATATGGGCCCGTAACGCTGCTTCTCATAGATCTGAAGATAGGCAAAGTGACAGCGAGATAGGTGAGTTAACAGAGTAACCTGTGTGTAAGCAATGTCATAAAGAATGAGGTAAGAAGAAGAACTATAACAACTCGAACTGCTGCTCCGTAACGGCCATTAACATGTTCAAATCAACAAATTTGAATGTCCATCCCTCCTTAAAATGTACTGCGTTGTATGATTTAAAAACAATGAGCAAGTGAGAGCGGGACGGGAAAAGTGATCCTACAGAGAGGGCAAATAATCCTCTCAGTGAGAGTCAGCTGAGACTAGCTGTTGTTATCACGAGGGTTACTATGGGAACAAAGGTAATGTAATCAAACTGACATTTTCTTTTACGCATTGTCACTGTGTCAAATGCAGTCAGTCATAACACAACATTGTCAGCAGGTCATATAGAGAGCATGCAACATGTAAATCTGTGTCATCCAGGGGCCGTGCAGAGCAGAGCACCGCAGCCTGGCGTACCTGTAGCTCATGCATACGCTTGTAGAAACCCTGAAACACAATTCTGTACATCAGCTCCAAGAAGCTGACATGCGGGAGTTCCTCCACTGTCCGAGGCTTGCCCTGGAAGGCAGAGAGGGTCCGTGGGGCAGAGGAGGAGCTTCCCACCCCCGTAGAGCAGACCCGGGCCACGGCGGTGGGGCACTGCAGCAGCCAGCTGCTATTCTTCCACATCACACTTCGGGACAGCCGTGCAGCCATGATGACGGCAGAACAGCAAATACACCAGGATCCTGTTACATCTACTAGACTAGCCGAGCAGGGAGGAGGCACGGCTCGCAGAACGTTTAACCCTTTCAGCACGGCTCTCTAGACTCAACCAGGACCAAGGGTCATAAAGGGTCATTCCACTCACTCATCTGTGGTGCATAACTAAGCCATTTTCAGTGTACTAGTTAATGTTCCTGATAAAAAACAAAGTTGTAGATGTAGAGATTGATCGTATACATATTTGCTCTATATCAGAGAATATCACCTCAAATATAAAAGCTAAAACAAGAGATTCAACTACACAGTAAATTACTCAAAATTAAAGCCGTTTGCTTTTCGAGTCTAGAACAGACCAAATCAGCGTACATCTGGAAACAATCTGTTTTCTCACGATTGCACAATGTTTGGTCTGGGCGCCAACTTCTTCTTGAATAGCACTTTGTAACTTTTGCCTTTAAAAGTGTTCTTTTAATAAAGTTTGTCTGCTTCAAATACAAACATGAGTCCCACAGTACATAGGAGGATTGTGTAGGACTTCTCAAGTGGTCTTGTAGCCTACTACGTACTGTACTCGTGGGTTTTTGGCTCAAAATTAATGATGATAATTAGGAAAGGCTGTATTTTCTGAAGATACTTTATGTGAGGGAAATGTTGCGGTTGAAACATTTAACAGTTAATGTTGTAGGTCAGATGGCAGTGCTGAACGAAGCTGAAATGAGCCCTAAACAATCCTGATCTAGGCAACGCTGCCTTTCCTGTTAGTGGAACAATTTGCAATGTTACCCAAAAATCAAAACACCTTCACCTCTCTGTCACATTAAGACCATCCTTATTAACCATTATCTGTCTACCTATGATTGCTTTCACTGAGCCTGTACCATGTTTACTGTTTAGTTTTATGTATGTACAGTTGTGTTCAATGTCTTTGGTAAAAATTATATTCCTACATGGCAAATAATTTACTAGTAGGTGTAGTGGAGTAATAGAAAACCAACAGACCCAACAGTCACGGATTGCATGCTGCTGATTCTGTTGAAAACAATAGCAGTGTGGAGTTTAATTAGTGAGGTCGTAAAACAGGTGGCCCTCATTTAAGGATGAAGGCAGCAAATGTTGTACATGCTGGTTATGGTGCATTTCTCTGGGTCACTCCAGACGTTGTTCAGAAGAACAGCCGCTCAGCTAAAATGATCAGCCATTGCTTTAAGATGGCAACCAAAACCAGAAAGACGGAAAACTACCTTTCAAATGGATCGAAGAACAGCCAGAATGGCAAAGACTCAGCCAATGATCAGCTCCAGGGAGATCAGAGGGTCTTTCCTGTGAACACTGTAACGATTAGAAGACGCCTCTGCAAAGCCGAGCTATCGGTAAGAAGCCCCCCGCAAAGTCCCATGTTTGCAAAAACATGTTCTGAAGAGGTTTCAATTTGCCAAAGAAAGAGGCAAGATTGTTCTTTTTGGGTCTACGGGCCGCAGACAGTTTGTCAGACGGCCCCCAAACACTGAATGCAAGCCGCAGTACACAGTCAAGACAGTGAAGTGCGGAGACGCAAACGTCATGATATGGGGATGTTTCTCATGTTACGGTGTCGGGCCTGTTTATATCGCACATCAGAATGCATCAGACTACCTGAAGAGGTCATGTTGCCTGATGCCGAAGAGGAAATGTCCTTGAAATGGTTGTTTCAACAAGACAACGACCCCAAACGCACCAGTGAGCGAGCAGCATCTTGGTTCCAGACCATCAAGATTAACGTTATGGAGATATGAACATGTGGGGTGACATCAAAAATGCTGTTTCTGAGGCAAAACCAAGACATGCAGAGGAATTGTGGGATGTAGTCCAATGTAGTCCTGAGCTGGAATACCTGTTCACAGGTGCCAGAAGTTGGTCGACTCCATGCAACACAGATGTGAAGCAGGAAAGCTGAATCGTCAAGCATTTTCACTTCATACAGTAAATGTTTGAGTTGCTGCTATTTGCTAATACACTATTTTTCTGAAAACCTAATGTTCCTTTTTCCTCACTTTCTGTGAAGTAATGACAAATGTGATGATTTTTTTCTTCATGTTTTGATTTGGAATAGAATCTGCAGTGCAATTTAAGAATTTGATCTAATGGTGAAAAATAAGCAGTTTCTTATTTGTGTTTACTGACCACATAAACCATGAACAGCATCAGACAACACTAATCAATCAATGCACATCGGTCTTATTAATACCATAACTTCAACTGGAAAGGTTTCTTATGTTTCTCTTTATTCAGTTATCTCCACACCTTCATTCTTTTAGTTGAGCAACATTGTCAATAGATCCTGCAGGGTCCGTTTTGTGCAGCAGGAAGTGTCCTTGCACCTGCGCAGCGCTGATCTCAGTGTAGGTGGCCAACGCACGCTCCGCAAACCGCTCTCCTTCAGAGGCAGGCTCGTCTGGGTAGAACCGCCGGAACATCTGCGTAAGCTGCCAGTGAGTGCAATGCCCGATGTACTGCTTCAGATCAACACGGCCAGGTCGGATCAGTGCCGCGTCTAACCTGCGTGCAGAGATTACAAGCAAGAACGGCAGTTCATGTCACTGAAGATACTCGATCTCAGCAGTGAAGTGACCAAAAACACATTAAAATAACTTTATTTTTTAGAGCTGTTAGCTCAGTTGCTAGAGCACATGCCCAGTATACTAGTCCTTATCACAGCCGCCCGGGTTCACACACATCTAGCAGAAACAGAGTAACATCAGCATTCACTAACTTTGTCTGTTGGCAGGTAGAGTACTTTCGATTTCTCAGGGTTTTTACAAATAAACAGGTTTCATAAGAGCGGTGTTTGCAGGGTGGAAAACAAAAAACAAGGTCTCAAAACAAACGCTCCATAGAGATGAGGTGAACTGCAAAGTCGGGTGATAATTCTCTGAGTTCGTCACTACGAAGTGACATCTTCATTTCATTTAGAAAAATATGTATCGGTGCAGCTTTAAGTTTTCCTTTGTTTTGTTTATAGTCACTGTAGAATTTTCTTTTTGGTTTCAGTTTTTTAAATAATTTAGGTCTACATGATGGGTAAAAATTACCTATGAGCAGCTTTGTAAAAGGTTCATTAACCAACTAGAGTTTAGCTGCTGAACTTCTGTGACGTTGCTGAGGGGCCTTTGTGGACTTCTTGCAGAAGCAGGACTCTCTAGGAACCTCACGATTTGATCAGGATTCAGAGAGCTCTGATACATTCTTAAAACGATTATCAATGCATCCTTATGCTTCAAACTTTTTTCTTTCTATCCATGATGCATGTTTTTCTCACTGAGCGACTACTAAAACAGCACGTATTTGTAATGATCCATAATTAAAGCAGATGAAAATACATTATTTTATCTTTAGTTCAGTTAGACGACTTGCACTAAAGGTGTAAATGAAGAACTTTTTTTAACTTGGAAAATGTGGGCTCATTGGCCATAATTCTTAGTGTACAAGTTAAGGCACTCAAATAAAAGCATAATGGCCATAAGAAAAAATAAATCAGTAATGCTCCATCGTAAGACCTGTTGATACTTCCTGATCTGCAGCTTCCGCTCACTCATACCGGGCAGGGTTCAATTTTCAGTTATTGACTTTTTCTGCATTGTGACATAAACTTAAAAGAGATAATCACCATGCATCCATGAATTAGTTTTTTCCTCCACCCCAGATGTCTGGACTTTTCTAAGCATCATGGTCACTGAGATTTACAACATAAAATAAAAGCCTACGGTTTGCATTTAAAGACAAAAACACAAGTTATTTTCTCTGCTATTTGACTTACTTTTTCAGTCGAACATTGTTTTCCCTTTTGTGCTTGTACAACAACACGTATCGTACACTGAACAAAATTATAAACCCTTTTGTTTTTGGCCCCATTCATCATGAGCTGAACTCAAAGATCTTTCTCTTTGAACACAAAAGGCCTGTTTCTCTGAAATATTGTTCACAAATCTGTCAAAATCTGTGTTAGTGAGCACTTCTCCTTTGCCGAGATAATCCATCCACCTCACAGGTGTGGCATATCAAGATGCTGATCAGACATTGGCTGGCCACAATAAAAGGCCACTTCAAAATGTGCAGTTCCATCACACAGCACAACGCCACAGATATCGCAAGTTTTGAGGGAGCGTGCAGTTGGCATGCTGACTGCACGCTCTGCTGTTGCCCGTGAATTGAATGTTCATTTCTCTGCCATAAGCTGTCTCCAAAGGCGTTTCAGAGAATTTGGCAGTACATCCAACCGGCCTCACAACCGCAGACCACGTGTAACCACATCAGCCCAGGACCTCCACATCCAGCATCTTCACCTTCAAGATCGTCTGAGACCAGCCACCCGGACAGCTGCTGCAACAATCGGTTTGCATAACCAAAGAATTTCTGCAGAAACTGTCAGGAACGTCTCAGGGAAGCTCATCTGCATGCTCGTCATCCTCATCGGGGTCTCGACCTGACTGCAACTTCGCACAGCCATTGAAGAGGAGTGGACCAACACTCCACAGGCCGCAATCAACAACCTGATCAACTCTATACGAAGGAGATGTGTTGCACTGCGTGAGGCAAATGGTGGTCACCAGATCCTGACTGGATTCCAGACCCCCCCAATACAGAGAAACTGCGCATTTTGGAGGGGCCTTTTATTGTGGCCAGCCTAAGGCACACCTGTACAATCCCCATTCTGTCTGATCAGCATCTTGATATGTCACACCTGTGAGGTGGATGGATTATCTGGGCAAAGGAGAAGTGCTCACTAACACAGATTTTGACAGATTTGTGAACAATATTTGAGAGAAATAGGTCTTTTGTGTACATAGAGAAGGTCTTAGATCTTTGAGTTCAGCTCATGATGAATGGGGGAATGTTGTGTTTACAAATCCTCTTCCAACGGTACCTGTCAATGAAGTTGGTGGTCATAAAAACTATTCTGGCCTCAGATGAAGCCACTCCGTCCAGAGAATTTAGCAAGCCACTAAAAGTCAGTCTTCCCATTCCCTGGTAGGCCAGAGGTTCTGCGAGGCAAGAGAAAAGGGATTTGAAAGTCACCCTCAAAACAGAGTAAAACACAAAGTTACAGTCAGTCTGAACAACCACAGCTTTACAAGTAACCACCGTAACAACCTCTTGACAAAACCACTGGTCCTTCCCTGCCACTTACTGTCTGTGGGAAGCAGGTCACGGCTGACAAAGGCTGCATCTACGTCCTCCAACAGTATGATGCTTTGCTGCGGAGCCACGCTCAGGAGGTGGTTCAGACGGTCATCTGAAAGGGTTTGGTCACTCAGACTCATCAGACAGATGCTGTAGCCCAGCTCGCCCGCCAGCGCCGTGCTGAAATACATTGAGTCACAAAGACGCAGTTGAAATTGCGCACAAGTACTTGACATGTCTTTCTATCACACAGGAAGTGCAGGAATTTCAAAGCACACTCACATAAAGCTGCTTTTTCCACACCCTGGGGGACCATACAGCAGATATCCTCTTCTGTATGGGATGCCTGGATAGACACAGAAAAAACATTTTCACAGAATAAGTGCAAAAGACTATTTAAGACTACATATTGTTTATCAGGAACATTCCCGCTATTTTGGTACTACAAATCGTACATCCTGCATTTCCCAAACACGCTACCATTTCCTACATTCCAGGCTGCCATTGGTTTCGTCTTATTCCAGGACAGTAGAGTAAAATGTGGTAGTAGTATAAAATCAGCCTCCATCTGTGTTTAATCTCTATGTTTTTCTTAACTTTAAAAAGGTACGTTACTGACACCTGGTACTGCAGTTGTGAGCAGGAGCTGCTTTAAAAAGGTTCGCAGAATTGGTGCATTCAAGTGCGTGTGGGGAAACTGCACTTGCGGAAGACTCCAAAACATTTGTGCAACTGCCTCTCTGAATTCAAAATTTCATTGAACGCACCAACAGGTAAGACTTTTCATAACAGAACCTGCTCGCAGACAACAACACCTGACAATAACCAGCATGATAGGAAAACATGAACTTTATAACCAGGTAATATCAAAAACACAACTTCCATATACACTGAATGAACGAGTCTGAGCCCTCCACCTCTGTCTGTGTACCACTTGGGGTTTCCAATGAACTCCTTCACATCTTCCACGATCTTTTCACCCACGCCCGCCTCCAGGACCACAGAGCTGAGGGGTCTGCGTCGCCGGGGAAACCCAAAGGGCCTCCACTCCGCCCCCATGGCTGTGTACATCACCGTCCGCCCCTCTTCCTGCTTCATAGCCAATTCTCTTGCTGCAAAACATGATTGACATGTGCGCTAAATGACCTCTAAATGCAGTGAAGCGCTCTTTTAGCAAGCCTCCGTGAGATCTGCGTGTGTCAGATACATACTGAAGACCTGTGAAAACATTTACCTTCTTGTAAGATGTTAAAGAAAATTTGTCTGTCTCTGCCTAAAGCGGTGAAGGTCACAGACTCCCACGGGGTCCCGGTGTGCAGATCCACCATTTGCTTCTCTCTGGTCCTCTCCACCCTGATCCACTTCCTCCCATACCTGCAAGTGTCAGAGGTCGAACTGTTAAATAAATGTTATCTCTGCTTAAGTGTATCGGTGGCAGGCTGAACTATATTTAAAGAACTCCGCTGACCAGATGATGTGGTTCCCAGGGCTTGGGTGGAAGTCAAACTGCGTGTGAACCCTTCCACTCTCGTGTGCCAGGTAGGAGGTCTCCACGCTCAGGTGCTGAGTGTGCCTGGCATGCTTGGTGATCCAGCTCAGCAGCCAGTGGTAGCTCTTATCCCTGCTGGGGACCTCCAGGGTGATCATGTAGTTCCTGCGGAAGAAGACCATTCCCACCTGGGCGCCTTTCCTGGCCACTGCCAGCGCTGTCCCAACCCCGACCAGTCCAAACCCGGCCCCGAAGTATGGGTTGTCCTTCAGGCTGTCCAGGAAGTCCGACAGGGGCATGTTGCTGATCACCGCACACCCTCCCCAAAGGAATCAGACTATATGGATGGTCTAGCACTTTGAAGACACAGACCTACACATAAAAATGTGCAGACTGATCCGTCAGCAGCTGAAGACCTGCTGGGAATCCTGCAACCTAACAACAGTTTCTAATGACACATCCGGTCATGTTTAATAATGAGCTTCGTGTCCTCATCCAGCACCGCTACCTTGTGTTCCCAGTGTGTGTGTTTGTGTTTGTGTGTGTGCACCGTTAGCGTGTAAACATCAACTCAAACGCGTGGACTGTATCTGGATGTTGCGCAGTAGCGACCTCTACCACACTTCCTGTGTTCGACAAATATCATTCCGACGCTTCTCCTGCCAACCAACATTCGTTCCTCTTATCTTTAACATATTTTTACTCGCAGGCTAAGATGACAACTTCCTCAAATTTATATATGTATATATATACTGTGGCGGATAAAGTAGTTTTTGCAATTTACTTCAGACGTACGGACAGCAACCGAGACAGTAATTGCTAGCAGGAAGTGAGACTCCGTGCGACCACAATGAAGAAGCTAACGTTAGCTTAGCTGAGTTAGCGTTCACAGCGACGTCGTTAGCGCGTTGAAACCGGTTCCTATTTTCATAAAAAGTAAGTTAAACTTCGGCTACTATTACTTAGAAGACTATCCTAAATTATAGTAAACAGTAAAAGCTGTAAATATGGATGTTTCGAGCAGGATGCTGGTCAACTGATAACTGTTGATGTTGTGTTTTTCAGATAGAATGGACCTCGGAAACGCAGGCGGTAGGTTGAACTTATGTTTATAACCTTACTGTACAGATGCGTGATGCAGTGAAAGGTTCGTGAGAGAGGTTAAATTGAGCCTCCTGACATCCAAGTCTCTGCTTAAGGAGTGAGGTGAATGAACAGTGGAGCACGGTGGATGTTTCTTGCAAGTTTGGGACTGCATTCCTGCAAACAGATTGGGGATTTGGTCAGAATTAATGGTCTCCTCGATGCTGAGAAGTACAAGCAGACCCCCAAACATACAGTCAACTATCTTCAGCAGAGGAACAAGGAGTCCTGGAAGTGATGGAAATGTCTATTTTTGAGAGCATTCTTACTTTTCCTACATCTGAAACCCTAAGACTTTTGCACAGTACTCTATGTATTTATAGGTATATCATTATCTAATCGTGATCATATGGTTACAGTGCATCTACATTTCTTGCAGGACTGTTATTAAGAAGCTGAATCAATCAAAATCATCTTAAAATTGGCAACGACGCCACAAAAAGTGAAATGAAAAGTGAAGCAGGGTGACGATGGAGCAGTGGATAAGACACATGCATTTGGTGCGAGAGAACCGGGTGCAGTTCCCCACTGTGACACGTCCACTTATGCGTCCCCGAGCAAGACACTTTACCCTTCGTTGCTCCGGAGGCGTGCGACCTCTGACATATATAGCAATTGTAAGTTGCTTTGGATTAAATGCGTCAGCTAAATGAGTGAATGTAATGAACAACAACTTATATTGTACAATGTAATGTACATCAGAATAATGTTAAATCATGAGCAAATGTTGTGATTACTGTCATGGAAATTGTATCTTGCTGGTGAGGGATTATGCAAATAATTGAGTTAACAACCAACCGTTGTCTTTGAAGAGTTTATTAACAAAAGAGAATAAACAGAGAAGTACTAAAACACAAATACAGCTGGTCCAGAGACCTGCCGCCCAGGGCGGCTTCGGGCGTCTGGCCCCGAGCAAAGGGAGGCATCATCATTTACACAGTCTAGGTTTCTATGTTTTGGGGAGCAGAGATCCTCTCCAGACCTTGAATGAACATTCAAGGAGGGGAGAAGAACAGCAAGAGAGGAAAACACCAAAACAATCTCACAGCTCTGACCTAAACCCCAGTAAATGTGGACTAAGATAAGGAGTATAGCAGAAGGAAAGGTGAAAGATAAAAACACAATACATATATATCTATAAGACATAACAAAAATAGTTATAATAGTAAAAGAACATGCATAAAAGATTAAATGTAAGAGGACACACTTTTCTGCCATAACAATTACAAATGTTTGTCTTTTTAAATATTTTATATTGTAACTAAATGCTCTGCTCATTTTTTAAATGGAGACCGAGGAACCTCATCAGTGTGAAAAATGTGGACAGAGTTTCTCAGACGCTGGCTTGTTTGCCTGTCAGCCCTGTTCAGAACGGCTGACCACCCCATCCACCAAAAAACAGATGGGGAACTACAAGTGTTCTCAATGCAGTGAGGTTTTTTTCCGAGCCTGGGGTCCTGAGTCACCACACAGTGGACATGACCTGGAGGGCCCGGTCCCCTGCACTGAGCAAAGCTGCCAGTTCAGCAGCACAGACAGTCAGGGATATCAAGCACACCTGATGTCCACACATGGTCTCACTCTAATTCTCTGCAGCCTTCAGTCCTGCAAAGTGTCACTCCTCACACAGGGCGGCATGCAGAGAAACTTGCAGGGCCCTTCAGGGGCTTTCATTGTCAGTTTGTCACTCAAAATGTAAAAGACCTGAGTGACCACGTCTTGGAGCACGACCGTATGCCTTCATGTGCTTAGGGTAAACAGACACTGCAAGGAAGTGGCGTTACGTTACACAAACCCGGAAATCTTCTCTGTCTTTAAACTGTTTTCAAAAAAAGCATCGTAAGTAGATTTTACATTAAAATATCGTCACATCTGTTCACAGGGGACGAAAATGCAGCCACAACTGTGTGCACTGACGGGAGCCATCAGCCTCGGGGGTCCAGCAGGCCAAAGAGGAAACTGAAATCCAACTCCGCTCATGCATCATCAGTACCAGAAGACCTGGACGAAGAGCCTGAGAGGCAAAGGCACAATTCTAAAAGAGTGAAAAGAAACAAACCTTCAGCAGTGGACGCTGCTGCACTGCCATCGAAAGGTGCGTGCACCGATCTGCTTGGTAGATTATAGTGCGTCAAGTTTAATTAAAATAATAAAGAACAAAAAGTTGTTCCTGTAATATTAAAACATACAAGTGGCTTGTAAGTGGAGGAAAAAATCACATAATTCAATATCAATAATTATCACAATAAATGTCAAATCATTAGTTCAAGGGTTGATTTATTTTTTTTTTGCCTTTGCTTTGTGGTTTTAAACTTCTTCATGTTCAGAACAAACACTTGATGCCAAACAGTGGATTATTTAACAAATCCGAGGCAGAACATTTATAACAATTATGATCACATCTTTTTTCAGTCCCCTTTTCTCAACAAAACAAACATCTTTGAACAATTGTTATGTTGTTGAAACCCCAGTGTGTTGAAACGCAGTAGGTCGTCTGGTTTTTGATCAGCCCAAAAGGACTCATGTCACCCCATTACTGAGTGACCTCCACTGGCTCCCTGTGGCCTCCAGAATCAAATTCAAGTCACTAATGCTGCACACAGAGGGACTACTGGGTCTGCACCATCTACCTAAACTCCATAATACAAACTTACGTTCCTTCTACGCTCCTCCAACGAACGCCGCCTGGCTCTGCCATCCCTTCACACAAAGCAATCCCAGTCCCTGTTCTCATCTGTGACACCACGATGGTGCAACGAGCTGCCGCACGCCATCAGAGCAGGGGCGTCCCTCTCTGACTTCAAGAAGCTCCTGAAAACTCTGTAGAGAACACTTCCTCTGATAACACCGCTAACATGCACTTCCTGTGCTGCTCTTCTTCTGTCCCCTACAATTATCTTGTATTGATTGCACTTTTTATGTTAACTCTCTCTTCTTTCCCAAGGTGTTTACTCCATTGATGCGATACGTGCTATCAGCTCTTACTAGTATTTATTGCTACTCCTATTAATATGTATTGTCAGTTGTGGATCTGTAGTTGATGCTCTGTTGATGCTTGTATGTTGTTTCTTAAATGTAAGTCGCTTTGGATAAAAGCGTCTGCCAAATGAGTAAAAGTAAATTTTGTTATTGAGGAAAAACCTGTCACGCCAGGATCGACCAGGAGAAAACAGTGTAACAGTGAAACAACGTATTTTATTCTTCCTTAAATATTAGTGTCAATGGATAATAGACTTTCTTTTATCACAAACTTTGTCACTATGTTCAAAATGTATTTTATGTTTCTCTCCGTCAGAGTACCTTGCAGAGGGATCAGAGCACATCTTTCGCACCCACACCTGCCCCAAGTGTCGGCGCTGCTTCAAGATGCGCTCCCACCTGCAGGAGCACCTCCATCTACATTTTCCTGACCCCAGCCTCCAGTGTCCCACCTGCAAGCGTTACTTCACCAGCAAGAGCAAGCTACGCATACACAGACTCCGTGAGGCGGGGGAAAAGGCTCACCATTGCCACCTGTGTGAGTATTCGGCCGTCGAGCGGAATGCAGTCCGCCGCCACCTTGTCAGCGTGCACGCCGATGAGGCAGAAGACGGCGTTAACAGTCACAGCTATCCTTGCCCCACCTGTGGCCAAAGCTTTCGCCAGAGCAGGTCGCTTAAGGCTCACATGAAGACGCACAACATCCTGTCCGACAGCAAGCCGGTGGCCTGCTTCCAGGAGGGCTGTTCATTCCGGAGCTCTCTGCGCAAAGAACTTCTCAAACACGCTGCCGAAGAGCACGGGGTCAGGGCTGTGGAATGCCGTCATCACGCCTGTGGCGCCATCTTTCAATGCGAGACGGACATGGAGGCTCATTATCGGACACACCTCGCCTACCACTGCTCCCGCTGTGATTTTTCCTGCTCCAATAAGAGCGTCTTCCTCCAGCACCGGCGGCACGGTCACCCAGGAAACGACGAGCTCGGCTGTGACTTCTGCCCCTTCGTCACATTTAACCCCGTGGAGTTTGAGCAGCACATCGGACACCTGCACGCCAACGAGAAGATCCACCGCTGCTCTCAGTGCAGCTACGTGACGTCGCATAAGCGTGGCTTGAAGCGACACATGCTGATGCACAGCGGTGAGGAGGGAATAGATGTTTAATGTTCTCTGGGTCATCTCATCTGGTTGTGGCACGACGTCTCCTGATTGCTTCTTTCTTTCTGTAACAGGTGAGAAGCCCCACAAGTGTAGCCTGTGTGACTTCAGGTGCCGCGATGAGTCCTACCTCTCTAAGCATATGCTCACTCACTCCGACGACAAGAACTTTATGTGCGCTGAATGTGGATACGTCACGAAATGGAAACACTATCTGAATGTCCATATGAGGAAACATGCTGGAGACCTCAGGTAGATACTGCAGACATGTCTCATACAACTGTTGGTTAGGTTTCTGTTTTAGCTTAAAGCTCCCGTTTCCCCTTATTTAGCCTGATTAGAGGTGTCTCATGGAAAGGAGTGAACAAACTGATTGAGATCTTTCTGACTACCCTGTTTCTTGGTTCCCTCTGTGATGAGTCTAACATATTTTCTATGCATTCGCGCACACAGTGGCTTGCCCGCATAGCTTGTCTTCCTTTGGAGCATTGGTAGTGCATATCCTTAAAAACTAACGCAATGTGTCTGCGAGATGCACCAACAGTTGGTTAAGCCCACGAGCAGTAGGGGTAGCAGGAAATCTGGAAGTGAAGGAATACCAGCAGTGAACCCTGAAAGAAATGGGTCCAGCCGCTGCCCCATGATCTCAACGCTGGTAATATAGACGCCTCCTTGAGAAAGCTCCCAAGAAAGACATTCTAGTGTCGGCGAGGGATCACTTGGTTCTGATCTACACTGAAGGCCTATTTCTCTCAAACATTGTTCACAAATCTGTCAAAATCTGTGTTAGTGAGCACTTCTCCTTTGCCGAGATAATCCATCCACCTCACAGGTGTGGAATGGCGTGTACATGTCACCAGGGCGGGATTCTTATTAAATGTGTAAAATTTGGTACAGATCTGAGTTACAACAACTTCCTGTGTCATGGCGAAGAGTTTAACCGTCAAGCCGTTAACTGCAAACATACAAGTTTTACAACGTGGCTTCATCAATATGTTTGGACGCCATGCCAAGGGGACGCCTGAAGTCGGTGGGACTTAATCCCTAGTAGGAGTTCATTAAAGTATGGAGTGTGTAAAAACGTTTTTTTGTGCGAATATTGGCATGTGGATGTGTTCAGGGCAGGACTCTTATTATACATGTAAAATTTGGTGCAGATTTGGTGAGCTGAAGTTATAACAACTTCCTGTTTCATGGCGAATTATCGATTTTTGACAGTACGCCACGGCCAAACTGGTCGACGGGTAATAACCGTTTGTACAACTTTTAATCGTCAATGGGTTTAGACTGCACAGCAAAAAATTTGAAGTCAATCGGACAAATTCTCTTGGAGGAGTTTGTTGAAGTACGAAGTGTGTAAATAGGCAAAAATTACCATTAAATCCAAAATAGCCGACTTCCTGTTGGGTTTAGTCAGTGGACAGAAATTTCGTACACGTAGGTGAAACTTAGTCCTGCTGCTCTGTAGAGGGCGCTAGCGAGCCATTTTGCCACGCCCATGCGCGAAACCCATAAAATACGAAATGTTTTGCCACTCCTGAATTTTGTGCAAAGTTTGGTGAGTTTTCGAGTATGTTTAGGTCCCAAAAATTTACGTTATTTTGGAGGGAAAAACCTTCAGTTTCAATAGGGACCTTGCACGTTTCGTGCTCGGGCCCTAAGAAATGTATTAAAGTGTGCAGAAGCTCCGTATATGACATGAAGAAGGGGCTGCAGCATGCTGTACACACTGTTGTTATTATGACTAAACTTCCTGTCTCCTCTTCTAGGTATCAGTGTGATCAGTGCCCCTACCGCTGTCACCGCATGGACCAGCTAAATAGCCACAAATTACGACATCAGGCCAAATCACTCATGTGTGAGATCTGTGCTTATGCCTGCAAGCGCAAGTATGAGCTTCGCAATCACATGTTGGCAAAACACTCTGGGGAGGAGAAACAGCCATCCGTCTATAAGTGCAAATACTGCACATACACTACCTGCTACAGACAAGCCCTTCAAAACCATGAGAACTGCAAACATACCAAGCTGAAAGAGTTTCGGTGTGCCCTCTGCTTCTATTCCTCTTTCAGTAGCATCAGCCTCTTCCTGCACAAGAGGAAAGCTCACGGGTACGTTCCTGGGGACAAAGCCTGGCTAGAGAACTACGCCGCAAAGGACAAGGAGAGGAAGTCAACTGAGTTCTTGCAGGATTTTTACAATAAGCCCTCAGCAGCTCATGAGCAGTCTGAACAGTCCGCTTCTGAAGGACCTCCTCACAGAGAACAATCCGATCCTCCTGGCTCAGCAGGCCACAGCGCCAGCAGAGAAACTGTTTCACGAACTGTGGATTCTGTGGATGTGTTTGATGTTGTTTCTCAAGAGGTTGTTAACGAAGGTATTTCAGATAGTCCCCCATCTGTGAACAGTCCTGAGGAGTACTGTACTCTCGTTTTAACGACACTGTCGACCACTGACTATCAGACCCACCCAGGGGATTGTGCAAATCAAACTCCAAGCTCACCCGGTTTAAATTGTAAAGGGTCTGACATATCACAAGAGAAGGCAGACCTCTCTGCCTCTTCATTAGAGGAGGACGATGCAGCTGTGGCAGATGCAGAATGTGAACAAAGTGACTTGGATGACAACTACGAGCCTCTGAATAATACAAGCCAACCAGATGAAGCCGCGGAGTGTCCGACTCAAGCACAGAATGATGGTGGAACGATCAGTTCCACTTTTCCATCTGGGCAAAAGCAGCCATCAGAATCTGAGCTCCGGCTGAGAGCTATGAAGAAACATGACAAGGACCAAGCTGAAGCCATGGTTTTGGAGGGACGGGTGCAGATGCTCGTGGTGCCAACTAGAGACGTTTATCGCTGTGACAAGTGCTCTTATGTAACCAGTAAGGAGACCGCTTTGAAGTACCACTGCCAGGCTTTGTGCCGTGGTAGGATAAAGGGACACGAGTGCCAGGCCTGTGGTGCACACTTCAAACAGAGGCGAGGCCTCGATAGCCACATTGTGAAAAAATGCCCTGCGCTTTCGCGAAAAACAAGAACATTTGGGGGCATTTCAAATACGTGTTTGGCTACAGAAGACAACTCTGCTGTAGCTCGGGAAGGAACCAAACAACCGGATGAGGGAACAAATGACGATCAGACCGAGCTTCTGTCTTCACAAAACGATGATTCAAATGATCAGGAATTTCATCAGCGAGAGGAAGAAGTATGCACGTGTCATTTTAAAAACTGTAAAGGCTTTGTTTGTAATGTTTTGACATCCAATAAATCAGTACACCAGCAAAGCAAAATTCAGACAAAAAACCTTACAAAAAAGCAGTTATTTTTAACTAATAAACAAGGAAATGTTCCGCGGCAGAAGTCCCTGTACTCTGAAGAAGATGGGAAATTCAAATGCAATCTGTGCAACTTTTCATCAGTCAGGCTTGTAACAGTTGAACGGCACCTCTCGACCTGCAGGAAGAAAAGTAAAGGAGGGAATCAGATCATTTCAAAAGTGGAGTGTGGTAATGAGCCAGTGAACGTACAGGAGGACTTGGCGGAAGAGTACAGTAAAAGAACTGGGAAAGTTTCTGAGAAACATCAAGCCTTCTCTTGTCCAAGCTGCGCATTTAAGTGCAATCAGAAAAGGGCGTTGGACAGTCATGAAAAGAGAGGCTGCTTGAAGCCAGATGAAATCCAGTGCACCATGTGTTCATTTGTGGCCAAATCAAAAATGTCTTTAACCCGTCACATCCTCTATGTTCATAACAAAAAAAAGTTTGCCATTGCTAAATCTAAACGCTTGCATTGCCAGCACTGTACTTTCACCTGCAAACACCAGCGGCGCATGGCGCAACATGTTGCCCTCAAACACAAAGGTGCACGACCTCACCGTTGTCGGTATTGTTCTTTTAGCACCTCAAGGCGCTATCGCTTGGAAGAGCACGAGTCTCTTCACACAGGGATCGGTCGTCACAGCTGCGATATTTGCAACAAGACCTTTGGGGCTGTGACCAAATTGCGTCAGCACAAAGTGCGCATCCACGACAAACGGCCTACACACTTCTGCTCGCTCTGTGACTTCAGTGGCTACACGCTGGACGACGTGAAACGGCACAATCTTAGATGCCACACGGGGGACTTGCACCATGCTTGCACTCACTGTGATGCTCAGTTTAGTTCAGAAGTTGCACTAAGAAACCACTGCAAACGTGTCCACCAGCTCCAGGTCTGTTTCTCATGCAAGCAGTGTGACTACACCTGTAGCACCGAGGTCACACTGAAGACACACCAAGACAGCAAGCACCCTCAGGTGAAATGCACCGCCTGCCAGGAGTCTTTTGAAACAAAGGAAACCCTCGAGATTCACCAGAGAACCCACCTGGCACATCAGTGTCGGCTGTGCCCCTTCGCTTCCAAAACAAGGCAGCTCCTAGCTCAACACCTTCTGAATGATCACGAGGAGGGATCTCCAGAGGACAAGCCTCTCAGGTGCAGCACCTGTCAGTTTGCTTGTCGGCACCAGCTGGTGTTAGAGCAGCACCTCCGTTCACACGGAGGCAAGCGTCTGTACAAATGCACAGACTGCGAGTATTCAACCCAGAACAAGCAGAAGATCACGTGGCACATCCGCATACACACCGGGGAGAAGCCTTACAGCTGTGAGCAGTGCACTTACACCTGCACCGACCCGTCTAGGTTGAAGGTAAGCCCAAAGTTCATAGGATGAGTTTATTCTTTGTAAAATAAAAGTTCATTAAACTCCTTTATAGGAATGTCACAGGTCCCAATTCTTGTATAACCAAGGTGATACAAAAATGTAAAGCGTTTCTTTACAAACATTTTATATTGAAAAAAGAAATAAAGCAGTTGTTTGCATTTTAGAAATTTACTTTATTTTTTTATTTTTATTTATTTATAAGATAGGTTAAATCTTTATTATCCATTTCTAGAAACTTGTCTTTGGCTTCACCAGGTTCATTAAAAACATCAAATAACACAGGACACAACCAATACATTTAAACACAGAAACCAACAGGAGCTTCCAGTAGACCAGTTATGTCTAAGGAATTTATCAAAGCAATTGGTTTGATATTATTTGTTTTCTTGCCAAAGGTTATATAAGATGATCGATACCACTCTTCAGTCTGTCCCTAAAATATGAAACTACAGCCAGAAGATGCTTAACTTAAGTGCCATAACAACACCTTGTAGTTTTATGGGGGCTGATGTGCCAGAGAATAGTTTGTTATATGACTTCCTGTAATACCAAAACAGGGTACGCTTAAACAAACACTATATGTTTTAATTAGTGAGCTTCAGAGGCCCTGGTAGGTGGATTTTGTTACTGATTGAATAGCTATTTTCCAGCTTCCTGTCTTTATGCTTAGCTAAGCTAATCAGCTGCTTGCGGTAGTGGGCAGCCATCAGAGTGGTGTCGATCTTCTCATCTAACTTAGGCAAGACAGTGAGTGTTCCTAAAAAAACACAGCATAATGAAAATAAGAAATGTTCTTTTATTTCTCTGTTTTAAAATAAATCCTACTATAGCTTCACATGAGGGTTCACCGAGAGGAGAAGAAGTACCTTTGTCCGGAGTGCGGCTACAAATGCAAGTGGGCGACTCAGCTGAAGTACCACATGACCAAGCACACAGGTAGCAAGACATAAGGGTTGACGATTAAAATACTTGAGTATGTTTTAAGATTTGGGGGCTGATTGAACAAAAATTTGATAGACTCGAATGAATGGTTGAAATAATCTTCCTCTGCGAGCAGCATCTCTCTGCAAAAACATATAAATGTGAGGCGGTCTATTTCTGTAAATCATTATTAATGCTCAGTTTTTATTACATGATGCTGTGGAGGGGAAAAAAAAACATTTGTCTGTCTGTTGCAGGGGACAAACCTTATGTCTGTGATGAGTGTGAGTACCGCACTAACAGAGCGGATGCTCTCCGTGCCCACCGGGACACGCAGCACTGCGACATGCGCCCATATGTCTGCGAGAAATGCGGCAAAGCCTTCAAGACTACTTTTATACTGAAGACCCACCAGCGTCAACACAGTGACGATCGGCCATACGCGTGCGGCTTGTGCCACAAGGCCTTCCGGTGGCCGGCGGGTCTGAGACACCACTACCTCTCGCACACCAAGCGGCAACCTTTCTGCTGTCGCCACTGCTCCTACAGAGCCAAGCAGAAGTTCCAGGTGGTCAAGCATTTGCAGAGGCACCATCCAGAGATGTCAGTAGAGCAGGGGGTGGTGAGGGACTCTGACGCTGTTAGCCTGACCCTGAAAGAGGCCTTGCTGGGGACACTGGATGAGAGAGCAGCACAAGCGGAAGGGACGGCTGAAGAGGTGCAGGAAGTTGTTGAAAAGGCTGTGCAAAGAGGGGAAGACGGCAAGGCAAAACGCTGACGAGAGGGCACAGGAGATGCATGTGGTCAGACTGTAGATCACTATCATCGCCAACAGGGAGTTCACAGACAGTATCTGTCAATGTATATGTGACCACTTGATTTTATTGTACTAAATTGTAAAAGGATAATAAAAAAACATCAGTACATATTGTTAAGTGAGAGAATGTAAATTGAAAGGAAGGTTTCATGTATTATATGTGTACCTGATGTGTGTATATATATATGTATGTATGTCCGTTAATCAGAAGGTCGGCCGTTCCAGGAATGTTAGTTTCTGTTTGAGCACTTAGGCTCAGTGTATAAATGTGTATGACTGGTGAATGCAGATGTAGTGTAAAAGCGCTTTGAGTGGTGGAAAAGACTAGAAAGGCGCTATACAAATACGGAGCATTTACATTTGTGTATTTATATATGTGTGTGACTATGTGAACTTGAACATTGAATGAGTCTTGAAACATGTCTGTGAATGACTCCATGGTGTTGGACTCTTCAGAAGTTGTATTGCATGTATTCACAGACCTACATATACATACATTTGTATTTAAATCCGGTCAAGCAGCTGGCGGATAGACACAGGTTACCAAATGTCCAACCTTTTATGTGAAGATTAAAACCATATTATCGTCACTATCTTGTCACTGCTGTTTACAATCTCCCAGATGTAAGTAATGCATGCAGAATTATTTGCTGGGTGTGTATAAATAACATACATATTGGCTTATGTTGTTGAATTTATTTATTTTTTGTTACCCTATTTTAATATAAATTTTATTTTGTGTGTATAACATGACAGGACTATCCTTGTACAAGCTTGTGTTGTATAATGATAAATAAATGACCTTTATTTACATAATACTTCGCCGCGACCCTGTACGCAGGATAAGCGGTTGACAATGGATGGATGGATAACATAACTTGTGGAACGTGTACATTAGTAAATACAAATGACTTAGGCAGGCACTTAATTGAAGATTAACCAACATGGTGCAAAGCTGTGAGCACTTTATAATAGTAGGCTTTTTTTTCACATTCTATCATAGCACTTTAAAACTGTGGACCATACACTTTCACTTATTTCCTAAGTACTGTTGCTTCTGGATATACAGTACATTTAAAGGTAAACAGGCAGATATTTAGACGTTGTAGACATGCAGCAATCCTTCATGTTCATTCAGTACTTCCGTGAGAGTGCACACATCTGAGAACAGAATAAAATACAGCCAGACGAGTTCATTTAAACTTGAGAATTTTTCAAACTACTACATGGACTCTTTTTGACCGTCCTTGTTTCTAATTAGTTGTCTTATTTCTTGGTAAATTTTGTGTTTGTTTGAGTGAATAATGAGTCTGACCTGTTCCACTCCACCCTACTAATACAAATGAAGACATGGGACTTGTTGTGACCACCTCTGGCTTCATATCCTCCGATTTGACTTCTTCATGTGAGCTCAGAGATGCTGATGTTGACGAACAGGGATGCGGGAGGGATAGATGTTCCGTCTTTAGACAGCAGATGTATGTGACGATATCCTGGAACAGAGCGGTACTGAGTGAATCCTGGGTTCTCCTGGTATTTGACAGAACGTATGTTTTTACCTACATATTTAGCTCTCTGTGGCCATCTCTCTCTGCCCGCGGAAGGACGAGCCGATGACACATTCTTGTCAAGACTCATTTTTAAGCTATGAAAGTAATTTTTAAAACATTTACAGTATTATTCTCATACTTTTTTAACCATTGATGTCTATGAATTTAAATCTTGATGATGATTTTTGGTTTGTAATAGTAGCATCATATTGAGGCTCAATATAGAAAATAATAGACAATAATCTTTCTAATAATGTCAGAAAAGTGTTTTCAGTTTAAACATTCATGAGTACGAATGACCACTAGCTTTCTTTATTATGTAAACTGTGTTATTAAGACGTAGTCCAGAGCTTGAAGGTGTTGCCTCTCAATGTGGGGATCCTTTTGACAGGGAGCAACTCAGTGAGGGCTCTCCTATGACATTTGTCATGTGACCTTGTACCACTTTAGAAAAGTTTCAAGTAGTAATATCAATGGATCTTAATTATTTCAACTATATCTATCTTCTCGGTAGTTTATTTTGGTCCTTGGTATCTATATGAAGGAATTATGTGAAATGTTACATCTGCCCCTGCACGTGGGGCCAGATGTAACATTTCACATCTAGTGTTTGAATTAATACTGTGACTTTAACATTGCTTGTAAAAACATTTGATGACACAAGTAAAACACAGATACCAGAAGTGTTTGAGTTATGACAAAGAAACCAAAAGTTGCCCCCGGGCTCCCCATAAGAAATACTGCAGTGAGCTGTAACTCTGGTGGTTTCCATGCTTTGTGTTTTGGCTCACCTGCTTGGATGCACGTAAACGGCAGAGTGAACTGTCCCACAAAGTCGTTCCTGGACGCCTTATCGTAGTCCTCCACCACGAAGCGAACCAGGGCCAGCTCAGGGGTGTGGATGACAAAATTTAAAGTTTCATTCCACACTGGGTTAAAACCTGCAGGTAGAGAGGAGTGAGTACGGGAGAGGTGACTTGTTTTGATTACACACGTTTTCTTTCACATCTATGTGAACGAAAGGTTATCTGTATAAAAGAAAAATGAACACACTCCCACCATTGTTGTTAATGTGACTGGTCTCTTCCTTGACCTGGTCCTGCGGCACTCCATAGACCTCCACTCTGACCAGGGGGTCTACAATAGAGCCCTCTTTCTGATTCACCTTTGGTAGCTGCTGCCCACTGATCACCTGACAAACACAAATGTTCTTTTCTTTCATTGTTTTTCAGTGGTTTTCTGACATTACCTGCACATTTCTTAACCACTAGTAGCCTAGCTGCCCACCACAACCACAAACCAACTAGACGTTCATGCACTTTTGAACCTGGATGGATAAGCGGAGTGGCTTGTAGTCCCGCCGCTCCTCGGGCGTCTCTGGACTGAACTGAGTGTTGCCGTCTCTCATGAATTCAGGCTTGAGGACGTAGCCGCAGCATCCATTCTGCCTGAACAGCCCGTCATTCAGATCCATTTCCAGACCGGCTGTCTGGAAGTTCAGAGCCACTTTGGGAAAGACGGAGAAGGGAAATAATGCAATTAACTGCGGCTCTGGCTGGCTGCATCACACGGTCTCCCAGACTCAGTCATCTATCTAGCAATCGAAGTCCAGCAGACGACTGTCTTTCATCCAGAACAGACAGTGTCAGTTTGAGCCCTTATGACAGGAAGCATCTGTCCTGACGAACCCCTCCAGCTGCAGGGGATGATGTTCTGCATCTGACCCGGACCTCTAACCTCCCTGCAGGAGGAGGTGAGGGTGGCAGTGAGGGCGTGCACAAAGAGAATTACTCCTCCTCAATATGCTGTCACAAAAGAGACAGTCAATTTATGTGCAGCCTGTTATATTCTCACATTTGTTATATTCCATGTACAAATAGCTAATAGCTTTCGTGTGAAATAGTCACGTAAGCTGCATAGCATACAATCATAATGGTCCTGGTTCAGTTTCCGCTGGGGACCTTTGTAGCATGCCTTAATCCTTATCACTCCCTATTCATGTTTCCTATCATTGTCTACTGTTAACTATTAAAAAAAGCGCATGCTTATTTTGCTGCTGTGTATGCTTCTCACTGGGTTAGGAAGATTCTGCAACAAGTTGGGCGATAAAACCATCCCCCAAATCAAAAATGCGTTTAGTTGTTTCACGGTTTAGTTGTATCTAACTAGTGCCACTCATATTTGACAGCAGTGGCTGTGGACACCAGAACAGTCAGGTTTTGACACTGGAAACAGGAGACGTCAGTGATTTTAGAGGAGAAAGTTTGGTTTAACCAGCAGAGGGCGACCTCCCCCCTCACCTATCTGGCAGCCCACGTTCCACATCTCCTGTGGGTTATAGTTGGAGGAGTCCGTCCTGAGCCCGCTGGGGTAGATCCTGCTCAGCTGCCTTGTGTTGTGCTGCACAAAATCTGCCCCTGAGGAGAGGTTTAAAGAGAGGAAAGACTATGTATTTCTGTAGATTAAACACACAGAACTCCACCTGTTTCTCTATGTATGACTCAGATACAGTCATCAATAATATAATATGAAATGATACCTTATGTTACACATGTATAACAAAGTATAGTCATAAAACAGGTAATATGATATGATATAATATCTTTTCCTAAATGCACCGTTCCCTCGTGTTCATGGTACCTGCGTCCTTAGCGAGCCTCTTGGCCTTGGATTCAGAGAATGAGGACATCTCATAGCATTTGCCGTGTAAACGAGCACGCTCAAAGTCATGGAAGTGCACACTCTTGCAGTAAACCACCAGGTCTGACAGCTCCCTGGAAAATTTGGACGTGGATTTCTGCGAACAAAATAGAAAACCTGTCAACAAACAAATCCCATTCTCATCACTTTAAACTAGTTATTAGCTGCTTTGTTTAAATTTAGGACAGGTTATTATTACTTTATGCATTTTTACAGAACAGTTGTCAACATTTTCTCACACTAGTCGGTTGCAGTTTTGTTTAGTTGTGGACAAATGAACAGATAACTATGTTGATGTTATTAGAGGATAAATTATCTGATTAATGGCCTGTAATTGGCCTGGACAGTTCTTTTATTGCAAATAAATTCCCTCTGTCTGCCTTATTAATCTCTAATTAAATTATCAAAGCCACAAATGCATCAAGTTAATTTCTTGATTGTAAGCGCCGCTTTAGAAAATAAGGTTAACTTTCCCAGTTAAATGTGAAATGCACGTTAGATATTTTCCAATCGATTCACAGGACTGTTTTTTCCACCACACAGGAGAAGCACTTTGCTTAATGGTGTTTACCTTCTCACTTCACTGTCTTTCTTCTTTGTGCCGTATCTGTTTTCTTTAAAATATCCCTGTTTCCTGTTTCTTTGCACTATCTCCCTGTTTTACTCCAGTCTCGCCTTACTGGCTCTTATGTCCCAACCCAGTTTCCAGTCTCGCTGTACTATCAAGCTCCATTTGCTCCTGTCATGATTTACTGTCACTGTTGATCTCCTGTCTTTCTTCACTTCCACTATAAAGAAAACCTATAAGCAGCATGGCAGATCATGTTAAAATAAATAAAGAGGATGGAAAAGGGGACTTCGACGGATCTCAGATCTTACAGAAAAATTAGGGTAGTTTGGGGTAAGAATCAAATGTTCAACGTTCAAACAAAGTATTTTCTGACACATTAAAGACCATTTTATTGATTCTTTTTTTTTGGATCTTTAAGAGGGCTACGCTTAGGGTAACATATTAAAGTAAAATAAATAGCTACAGTTAACAAATTCATTTATATTTAATCAAATGTAGAATATTCGTTTTAGGGAAAAGGCATTTTCCACTGGGGTAAGATGCCCCCCCCCCCCACTCCTTTGGTGTGAAATCACTTTAATAGGTGCAAATTACAAACATACTAATTTAGCATTTTACTACTTTAACCAAAAAATATAAAAATCTCTCTCTCTAAACAATTGCATAACTTATCTAAAGGCTCCCCTTAATGTAAATATACATGTATATAAAAAAAACAGAGGAAGTTGAGTGAGAAACAATTCTTCCCCCCCTCCCCCAGTGTACTTCTAACAGAAGTACACTGGGGGTGTCTTACCCCGTGTTACCTAAGGCCCCATCTACCCTGCTCCTTGTTACTTTAAAAACTGAGTTTTAAAACGGATACGATCTCCGTCCACAGCAGCGTTTTAGCTGTTCTTTTTCACCGTTTTTATCTGGACGGGAGGTGCAAACGTAGCAAAAGGTCTTCGTTTTAAAACCAAAGCGCAGCAGTGTGGACGGGGCCTGAGTATCAGGTTCCTCTACCTTCCCATTGTTGGTCAAACACTCAGCGGGTGGGTGTTCTGTAGACGGGCTGTCAGCTTCATCGTTGGCCATCTCTTCCTCATCGCTAACTTCGTCCGTCACGGTTTCATCGAGACAATCTTCTAGACCTCCAATCTTCTTGGCTTTCAGCAAAACTTTCCCCTTCAGCTCCTTGAACGAACAGTAAGACAAGGTGAGCGTGCTGAGTGAGTGTTGGGATAGACCAGGAACTGACGGGACACTCAGATGTTACAGTTTTAAAGTACTTGTTGTCTTCAGTACCCAGACTACTCATGAAGGTGATCCATCTTCCTACACTCTGCTGTCTCTAACTAAATGCAGCAACGTACCACTATTTCATTGCTGAAATCCTCAGTGGAATTCCTCATACCCTTTATCTTCCATTACTTCAAGTTAGCATTGATTGTCCTAAGAGCTCTAATGGAAAAGAGTTTGGAATTCACGTGCGTTTATGATCGATGTGAGATGGATAGCAAGGCACACATGAATCATTAAGAACGGATCTGAAGTGTATTTTCTGAAAACATTCTAGTCCAAAAGCTTATGTTTACAGAAGACTTTTAAAAAATTAGTCCTGCCATATTGATGCCTAAATGTTAAAGTAAAGATGAAAAATCAAATCCCGTGATAACAGGATAATTATCTCGAGATAACAGACTATAGCTGAGCACAGGGGTCGGCCGGTGCCTTTCTTTAGGATAATTTCTGGTTTTCAGTGTTTGACTCCCGCTTTCTTCTTTTGTGTGTTAATTTTATTATCCTCTTCAGCAAAGTTGTTATGAAGAGATTCAGGGGAATTCAATCACACACATTTCCCGGTCGGCTATCTCAAAGCTTCCGAAATAGCCGTCAGGAAATGGATTCCCCTGAATGAGAAGCGCGGGAATTCCTTCTGCCTGGGAGTGACGGGGAAATGAAAAGTCAATAGGTTGACGGATGTGGACCAATCGTCGGGATGCACGCAGTCCAGCACGTGATTAATTGTGAGCAGGTGAAACAGTTCTCTTCATAAGAACTTTGTTGAAGAAGATTATGAAAAAAAGAGAAAAAAGCTTATCCTCCATGAGGATCTAAGCCACAACTCCAAGAGTCCTGTGCTCTACCGCCTGAGCTAACCCGTGATGCTGATAGTAACACAGAAATTAACATTACACCACTGTGTTAAACTACTGTTGTGTTATCTCCAGATCCCGAGAAAATTAACCCGTTATCAGGGGAAAACGGAGTAAAAAAATGTTTGAATCGAAGGCTGCTCAGGGCTTCCATAGTTGAGTGTGGTAGCATATACTATGAGCACAAAACAAAGGGGAGCTGTGCTAATGGGAATGTTATTAGTTTTGCTGGTATTTGGTCCAAAGTGACCTGATGATGGCGCTAGATAGACGTATTACATTTCATCCTCTGGGGACCATGGATGTCTAAATTTTATAGCCATCTATCCAATAGTTGTGAGATATTTCAGCCGCTTCGACATGAAATTATTGCAAAAATACAAAATCCATTAAAGAGTCTGGTTTTATTTACAATGATCGTTGCAGCCTTTCAGCCTCTGTAAAAGTTTCTTGAAAGTAAAAATGAACGCTTTGCCCCGTGTGGTGAACTAAACCCAAACAGATTCTAACCTGTGGAGACGGAAGCTGTTGAGGGACCAACCCTTCCAGCGGGGTCGTCAGCAGTGTGTCACCCAAGATTTGGCTGAGGTGTCGGGCCATGACTGTCTGCTGCTCCACACCGCAGTGATTCTCAAGGGACAGGATGAGTGGGAAGTCTGATGCCTGTCAAACAGGAAAGAGAAGACACAGTTCTCTTAAAATGAACAGGTGGCTTTTAAAGCTTATCTTAAGATTATTCTGTCAGCTTCAGCAAAATCAAAGGTCATTCCAAATAGTTTAACAGCAGTATGTAAGTTTCCAAAATCCTCCAAAGCAGTTTCTTCATCATATCTTCTTAAAGTCGAGAAGGAAAGTTTGAATAGAGTAGAGGAGTCACATGAGAAGTTCCTGGTTGTTTTCCATGTAGGTCAGTCAGCTGGGGGACATTTCATACCAGGGGCAGGGAAGGTTACCAGCTGCTCCATGTGGGCTTTACAGTTTGCTGGACACACAGACAGTCCTGCGGGTGGAATTGCTCTAAAGGTTTGGTTTGCTAAGCTTGGTACCAAAATCCATTTTTTCAATTACTTTTATTGGTGCAGCTCTATTTGACTTTAATCAACATATTTGTTTAGCAAGAATGACACTGCCCCAGGTGGGAGACGTCTGACCCAGCTGCTTTGTTTATGTACTTCCTTGTTTTTATCCTTTAACAACGGTTTGTTGTAATCCATTTACTTGTTCATGTCTGCACCGGAAAATACCATAAAACTTTGATTAATAGCTTTTATTTGCTAAAATCACTGAATTGACCCTGCCTGTATTGGGGACAGGCCTTTAATTCCTTTTGCACAAAACTGAAACTACTATGAAAACAGTTTATTTATTTCAAACAGTATGAATATTACTTATAATAATATATTAGGGCTGGGTGATATGGCCAAAAATTTTATCACGATAAAAATATTTCATACCATTCAATATCGATAATTGTAAACTGAAGGACCAGATGGTTAATTATGTGGCTAAACTTTTCTTTACAGTCAGAACGTGACAAACACTTGATACCAAACAGTGGATCACTTCACATATCTGAGGTAGAACATTCAAAACTATTATGATAAAATCTTTTTTCAGTCAAATGCGCTTTTATTTTGAAGGCAGCAATGTAAGGAAAACAACAACAGGGTGCAGGATGAGAGAAGTGTGGCAGAAGTTAGCAGACAGAGAGCGATGGACTTCACATGACAGGATTCACAACTCGGATTCATTTTTATGAAAAGCTGTTTTGATTCTTTTGATGGGTGGACCCTTCCAGACTGAAGAAATATATAAATAATCAAGGAAGGGACATATTCAGACTTAGAAGCAGCTAAAGTGGGCGACTCCGCAGGGTTTAAGAGGTTTTATACTTCTATAAAAACCAGACCAGGCGTTTCTTTGTCAAAGTGTGTTCCCACACCAGGCCAGTAAACGAGGCAGGCGGCTATTTGGGACTCGGTTATTAATTGAATGTTTATGGTAAACACCATTTCCACGACACAGTGTTCCTGTTATTCTGGATTATGCAAACACAATGTCAGCAGTTTTTAGCGACTGTTTCTTCTCTTTCAGAGCAAACTGTTCACAAAATGTTGAGTAGTAGTGATGAAATCTGGGATGGGTGACAGACTAACGGCTACTCTGGGGAAGAAAGCTCAGACACGGCTGTAAATGTTGCTAGTGCTGCTCACCTTGAAGGCGTATTCTTTCAGCGTTGAAATTATGTCCCTAAAAAGAATCTTGGAAGTCAAAGTGTGACCATGGTACACAATTGGTTCCCCATCACTGCCGTCCCAGCAGTCCACCTCCACACAACGGCAGCCTCTCTTCAGGGCCCTACACACACACGCAAAAAAAAATGTAAGTAATCACTCTTGTTTCAGTTAAAAGTGTCACATTTCAATCTACAAATATACCTTTTAAGGATTATGTGAAATCCTGAAACCCCCCCTGTGTCACTCACCTCATGATAAAATAGTTTATAAGTAATTCTCAGCTTTTGTTTGAACCTTAAAACTCCCTGTCAACCTGAACACTAACTTCACGCTCCTCCTCATTTGTGATTGTCTAACCTCTGGTTCAATTAAAAACAGGAACTACAAATAAAGTGTGTTGCTTGTGGCGTGAGCTGCAGCCCTCACTGGATGTATGCCTCCAAGCTGCTCTGTCCTCGGAGCTGGTCCTCCAGGAGGTAGGTGTTGTGTGAGGAGGAGATGAAGTAGTGGCTAAGAGGCTGGCTCATGTCCTGGTGAAGGTCCCGACGCTCAGGTTTAAATATGGAGCCCTCCTGCGAGCACAGGTACATCTGGAAGCCCTCCAACGACATGGCGCCTTGCTGCTTGTCTGCACAGAGGGACACAGAAGGTGTTGGCACAAGAGCGCAATTCAGGTTTATATGGCCATAAAAACATTCAAAAACCTGCCGGGACTCTAATTAAAAGACTGGTGAGTTCACAGATCACCTGGCAGAATGCTGAGCGGCATGGGTTTCATTAAATGTAAGTAGATGGACATACAGTATGTATGTTGTTATGTTTCAGCTTCATTACACTGGCTCTAAAGGGGACAGAGCGTTTGCTGTCAGGGCCCCGAGGCTCTGGAACAGCCTGCCCGAGGAAATCAGGTCGGCTGAGTCAGTGAACTCTTTTAAGTCCCTCCTTTAAACATACTTTTATAGGAGAGCCTTTCCTGATTTTATTTTATTTTAATCTATTTTATAGATATTTTATATTTACTTTTAACATGTATTTTAGTCTCTTTTTTGCTTTTATCATGTATTTGTTTTTATGTGGGGTTTTTTGTCTTGGCAGTTGTTAAAGAACTTTGTAACTTGCTTTTGAAAAAAAGAAAGATTATTATTATTAGTATATATCGATGTATGTTGTAGGTGTGAAGCATAAGAAGTAATACTATATACAATAAATATTAAATTTTTTATCTACAATAAATATTTAATATTATTATATTTGAACAGTTTTTACACATTCCTAAGAAATTATCCTAGGCAATTTATTATCATTATATATCACTTAGTACTACTGTAAATTCTAATTCATTGTACATTATTTGTGATTACTGTTTTATTGTTGTACTTTTATCCTGTAAAGCACCTTGGTCAACCTTAAGTGTGCTATATAAATAAAGTTGATATTGATATTCATGGCTGTATTTTAGGGCAGTTGTGCAACAGGGCAACTCCTCCTGAGGCCCAGCCAGTCCTCAAAAATCTGAAAATGACTGAAGTTGATGAAGATGAAGCCATCTTTACCTGATTCAGATGGTTCATAGCGGTCAATCAGCTCCCGGGCTAGCTGCGCACTCCGCTCTCCTTCCTGCTGCTCTGTGCTCAGGAAGTTCTGCAGCTCCTCCAACATTAACTTCTCTCCATCTCCGGAGTAGTCCTGGAACACCTTCCACACTTCATCCCTCTGAGTCAGCATCTCATAGAAGTGGACAAACTGTTCGATTTCCAAAGAGCCACTGTCTGACTTGTCAGCCATCTGTGAAAATAAAGCAACGTATTTGTTGCACTGTTTAAAAGAAAAATATCACTGGTTGGTTTTACTACATGGTGTGAGGGTTTGGAAATGGTGGGGGGAAAGTACAGAGTTGAGCAAAAGTAAAATTCTGCTCTAAAACCCAGTGAGAATGTGTCATAGTCACAGATTCAATCCCTGCAGCAGCGAATGTGTCATGAAAAAAGGAGTTTGAGGAGAGCTCTGCTACTTGCTCAATCTTATATTATACAGTCTCCGAAGAAGATCAAAAGCTCACCGTGAATAGGTACAGAGCATGTTCCTCATTCATGTCTACGTTCATCATCTTCAGCAATTTCCGCACCTCTTTGAAATTCATCTTCCCATCTTTGTTTTTGTCAGCTTTCTGAAACCAGTCCCGGACCCACCTGAGATGATGTTGAGGGAAACGCCAGCTCAGAAGTGTTGTGAAATATCAATTACAATCAAACTTCCTTTTCCCCTTAGGAACCTCAAAATTGTTCTTACACTCTGCCAGAGAGTTATACTAGAATAAGCTTTAAATATATGCAGTATAAAGAGAAACATAAGAGAAAATGTGCAGCACAACAATGTAATTACTTAATACCAAAAAACCAAGGACCACGGGACTAAACGACTCCAGACCCGTCGCCCTGACCTCTGCCAGAACAGTCTGGAGCTCAACGCTCTGAAGACAGTGGACTTTAGAAAGACCACAGCCCCACCCTCCCCCATCATCCTGTGTGACTCCCCAGTCACCACTGTGGACCCAGGACCTCAAGTGGGACCTGATCATCTCCTCCCTCACCAAGAAGGCCCAGCAGAGGATGTACTTCCTGCGGCAGCTGAAGAAGCTCAGCCTGCCAAAGACAATGTGCACTTCTACACCGCCATCATTGAGTCCATCCTCACCTCCTCCATCACCATCTGGTTCGCTGCTGCCACTGCCAGGGACAAGGGCAGGCTGCAGCGCATCATTCGCTCTGCAGAGAAGGTGATTGGCTGCAATCTTCCATCACTTCTGGACCTGTACGCCTCCAGGACTCTGAGGCGAGCAGGAAAGATTGCAGCTGACTCCTCCCATCCCGGACACAAACTGTTTCAGACTCTCCCCTCTGGCAGGAGACTGCGGTCCATCAGGTCCAAAACCTCTCGCCACAAACAGCTTCTACCCGTCTGCAGCCTCATCAACAAGGCCCGGGTCCCCCACTGATGCCCCCCCCCGCCTTCAAATAATACAATCGTCTTTGCACATGTAAATATCACTTCATGTCATATCATGCACGAACCTGGCACATTGCACATATTTGTTGTTAATTTGTTGTTAATAGTAAATTGTTGTTGTTCCATTGTTATTTATTTATTTATTTTTTATATTGTCAGTTGTATTATTTTTCTCTATTCTTCTGTTATTCTTATATAACTTGCATTTGTTTATTACATATTTATATATTTCTACATCTATTTATGTCAGATGTCTGTCTGTCTGCATGTAGCACCTTCACACCACCAAGTCTAAAACACTACTTGGCAATAAAGCTCCTTCTGACTCTGATTCTGATACTGGCTAACACCAGAATAAACACTTGTTTTCATAAAATACCAAACATCCCCTACTACAATAAAAGGATACTGGTCTAGCCTCTCCTTCTCATCCATTGTTTGAACCTTGTGAATCAGCTTGCGCACTCCCTGGATCCAGGCCCGGGCCTCCTCTGGTGAGTCGGCCACGAGGTCCAGGTTGCCCTGGCGACCGTGAAACACCAAGGTGAAGCAGAGGTCAGCGGAGAACTCCTCAGCAACGCTGAACAGGACCTCAGACTGGTGGCCCTCACGCACGGCCTCCACCTCGGTAACTGAGACTGAGACGTGATGGTTAAAGTTAATAGAGAATTTTAATTATTTGATGCATTTCATATGCTTCTGTCTGCAGTTTGAGTGGGAGGCGTACAGGAGCCGTAAATTTGCTTAATTCATCAATGTTTTCGGTACTTTGTTAGCCAGGGTCATTTTTAAAACACTCCCTAGACACCCAGAAACCAATACTACTTGACCCCGGGATTTATGTGTGTTAAGTACTTTGCAGCAATTTGATGAAATATATATTTATTTAGGACTATGTGCCAATGTTAGCAACATAAACTAACAAAATAGGTCCTAAAAAAGGATTTTAACACAGGGTTTCGATACACAACCAAGGTCACAAAATTAAATAATAAAAGACACAATTCCTAAATCCTTTTGCAATTAATCAAGGTAGGTACAACCAATTAATATGGGTGAACCTGGGGTGTTTGAGGCCCTTGGATGTTCCCAAAGACACAACTCTCACGTCTCTGTGGTAAATATATAGCTGCTACAACCAGTTAGCTTATCTTAACATAACAATTGGAAATAGTGTGGAACAGTCAGCTTTGTAGGTAACAGCATCTGTCTACCTGCGTGTCTTAGTTACTAATTAATTAGTAAATTAGTAATAATTATAATGTTGTTTGTTAAATCAATACAAACTCCAAAGTGCCGAAATGACAATTTGCCATTATCGCACTAGGACCAACAGGAGATGGACTGGAAAACATAGAGGCAGTTAAATGGAAAAAGTCTTTACTTGCAGGCAAGGCTCGATGGAAAAGATCAAAACTATCACTGTGAGAACACTTAAAGGAGACCTATTATAATGCATTTCCAATCCTGTATTGTAGTTCTGTGACTCCTGTATGGCAGCTTTGCATGATTCAAAGTTCAAAACATTAATTCTCTGTCTTATACTGATTCTTCATGTAGGCGTTCATTTCAGCCTCTGTCTGAAACAAGCTGTAGATACTCCTGTTTCTTTAAAGCCCCCCCTCTCAAAGCCCACTGTCTTCTGATTGGCCAAGACCTGAAGCATGTTACCAGGCTGTTGTTGTCGCTGAGCGGGACAGACAGACTGAGCGTTGCTGTGGGAGCAAATGACCATATATGGAACAGCGTCTCCGTGTAGCTCCGTGTTCAAAACAGAGCGTTCAGAACTGGAGGAAATCTGAGGTTTTTGCTCACAGGGATTTCTAAACTACTTTAACCTCATTATTTGAAGCTTTAACCATGTTTAACATGAAAATCTAACATTGTAACATTATAGATGGTCATAAAATATGGAAAAGCATGATAGGTCTCCTTTAAAAAGAACGCTGGAAGACTATGATGAGTCAAGATGAAGTGGCAACAGACAAGAGGAGCACACCAACTAAATACACAATGGAGAAGGGGTAATAAGAAACAGGTGATTTCGATCAGGGCAGGTAATCACAGAGGTATCTGAAACTACAATCAATCAATCAATCAAAATGTATTTGTAGAGCACTTTACAATCCAAGTGGACACAAACTGCTGTACAGTAAAACAATAAATGAATACATAAAAGACACTAAAAACAAAGCTCACACAACGCATAAAACACAAATAAACAACCATACAATAAAACAATAAAATCAATACAATTAAAACAAGAAATGTCAAAACTACAGCCAGAGGTGTGTGTATCAAAATAAAACATGAAATGCTAATTGAAAAATACTGGACACCAAAAAACATAGTGTTAAACAGTTTTAAAAGGAATTAAATTAAATAATTATTATTATAAAATTCTGGGCATATCTTACAAGTTGTACCTTTGAGTTGTACTTAACACCACTAATTAAATGATCTTTGTAATGAAAAAAGCATGTGTATGTGGCCTGAGAGGAAATGCTTGTGTTTGAGTTCACATTTTTAACATAACCAGGGAGAATCATGGAAAGTTAATATGTTTGTACAATGACGCATCCGAACACGTGCACACAATTCGGTACTCACAGGTGGAGTGGCCTTTCCCCGCCCATCGTGACTTGTACCAGATCGTCAGGCCGTCCTCCAGAAGGCGGAAATGGCGCTGTTTCTTCCACGAACGGGACTTGACTTTTCTCAGAGTCGACCCTGCCATCATCACCTTGACATCTGGGTCATCTTGGATACCTGCACAAAGTCACATAAAAAGTTAATGTTTATGAAAGAAACCAAAAGGTTTTGATCGTGTTGATCTTCAGTCTGAGAGAATAACATTTACTCACATGAACCTTCAGGATCCATTGCTATTCTGGAGTCATATCAATGGAAATGTGCTGCAAAAAAAGCAGATGTCAAAAAATTGTTCCAGATGTCTTTCCCTGTTTCCCAAAAAAAATTATTTAAACGCTCTATGTACATTCAATCAATGCATAAACTATCCAAATACAAATAATTACAGCATAATATTAATCTTCAGTTGTTTTTAGGTTTTCCGAGCACACTTTCAGCAACATCCTGATTCAAAATGAAACAGTTACACAAAACTACCTTGTTGGATACTAAGCTGGTTCATTGGAACATCCATCACCTTAATTAACCAGTCAAACTGTCCAATCAGTTGGGCAGAAGCATGGTGCACAAAGATCCTTAATATTAATCTTAACATTAAGGATTTAATAAACATAATAATTATAATATGAATAATAATAGTAATAATAGCTGTTTTTGAATAGCTCTTTACTCGGTGCAGGTGACAAAGTGGTTTACAACAATAAATGTAAAACAATAACTCGAAAGGAAATGAGAGATAAAAATAAGAATAGACCTCACACAGTGGCACAATTAATTAACACAAACATACATAAGTCAATATGCAAAAAAGTTTAAAAAAAACAAAAAAAAAACAAAAAAAAAACAGGCATCACACAGTGTCTTGACAAGTGAGATAAAATCGGGAACAGACTTTGCAAGCCTGATCACCTCTTGTTTGAAAATATTGGCAGCAAAGATCTTGTCTCCTTTGGTTTTCAGTCTAGTCCTTGGAATGATTAGCAACATCCTACCAGAGGATCTTAGTCTGCGTCCTGGCTCACAGGGGGATAAAAGCTCATATATATATATATATATTTGAAAGTATGTAGAGGAATTTTAAAAGAAATAGGCAGTCAGTGCAAGGATGCTAAAACTAGGGTTATATGGGCACATTTTTTGCAGCGACTTAAAAGTCGAGCTGCGGCATTTTGGTCTAATTGTAGACGATGAATTGATTTCTGACTGAGACAGGTATGTAGGGAGTTACAATGGGCATGGATGAGTTTCTCCAGATCTGTAGCTGAAAGAAAAGACTAACATTTTCTCAGTGTCTGGCTTCTGTTCACATCACAGCACAGACTGCCCTTCTAAAAGTTACCAATGGCCTCCTTTTGAATGCGAACTGTGGCATGTGTCCAATTCTGGTGCTGTTAGACATGACCAATCAATCGACCATGGCATCTTGTTAGATAGACTGAGGAGCTGGGCGAGCATCTGTGACATGGCATCAGACTGGTTTGCCTCTTATTTGTCTGACAGGAAGTTCTGTGTGTCTAATAATAACTGCCTTTTCTCTTGTTAAATATGGTGTGCCTCAAGGATCAATCCTTGGACCTATTTTATTTTCAATCTACATGCTCCCCTTGGGAGATGTGATCCACCAATACAGTTTTTCCTTCCATTTCTATGCAGACGATACTCAGTTGTACTTCCTGGTGAAGCCTACCGACCTCTGTGTGCTGCATGTCCTCAAAGCCTGCCTGGCTGACATAACAAACTGGATGTCTATGATTTTTCTACAGCTAAATACCAATAAAAGAGAAATCCTCGTAATTGGACCCCAACACCCCTCTATAGGTCTCCTGTCTACACACATTAAGCCTGTTGCAAGTTGGCATCTTAAATGCCAGAGATGCAGAAACGGTTATACATGTTTTTATATCCTCTCACCTAGATTATTGCAACAGTCTGTTCTCATGTCTAAATCAAAAAAACTCTGAACTGTTACAGATTGTGCAGAACTCAGCTGTGAGGTTATTAGTCCAAACTAAGAAGTATGCCCACGTCACACCAATTTTACTTTCACTTTATTGGCTCTTTGTCTCTTTTAGGATTGATATTAAGATCTTATTGATTACTTTTATTACTTCTTCATGACATGGGTCTTCTGTCCCTCCTGAGGCTCTGGAATGACCTGCCAGAGGAAATCAGGCTGTCTGCATCAGAGTCTTCTTTTAAGTCATGCATGAAAAATAATTTCTTCCGGAAAGACTTTTCTGAGTCTATCTGCTGCTAGCCCTTTATTCTCTAAAATTCCTGCTTAACCATTTATCAGTGCATTATATGTTCTATTTAATTGTTTATTATTGACTACTATGATTTCTATGTATTATCGATCTCTTCTCTTTTATCTCTCTGTGAAGCACTTTGTAGCTTGTTTGATAAGTGCTCTACCACATTTTTCTTATTATTATTATTATTATTATTATTATTATTATTATAACATTGGTTATATTTCTCAAATGATAAAATCATCTCTGTTTTGTTTCCTTAAAACTTCACTGATGTTGAAAAAGAGAGGATACTGTCCGAATCTGCAAGGATGTAGTAGACTACAAGCACTAACAGCCATGGTATTTTTAGGGCGAGTCAGCATTTAAATATTGATCCACTTATACCATCAAACTTTACTCATTCATTATATCTGCAAGCAGAGTGAAAGGCCTGTGCATGGCAAGCTCTGCACTCTGTGTGCCGACCAAGAAAAATCACACACACTTAGTCTGTGCTCGCCTCAGCCTGATCAGATAGATGTCAAGAGTAGTTGATTTTAAGAAATTAAATTTATCTACATGTGGTTAGTAGTTAATGTAATCACTATAGGATTATTGTAATTTATCACACGTATTATACGTGTATTTGTATGTATTTATTTTTTGCTGTGCTGGTGACGTCACGTGGCCCTATGGATGACAACTTTGATGAGTAGGTGTGTTGATCTGTACCTCGGTTAGTCTACCGTTTTAGTCCAGACCTAAATATTGCCACTACTGGACATTCATGGTTCAATGAGTATGCACAGTATATACTATATTATAATTTGTCTTTGTGTTTTGCAATCTGTACATCATAAAACCCCGTGTATCTTTACACCCTAATAACATGTCTCGTTGAAAGCAGAGCGACCCACGCTGAAAAAGATAAATTAACTGCAGACTGCAGTGAAAACTGATAAACTCCTTCAATCTCTGTTGTTCACTGATAATGTGGGTCAAATACTTCCGGAAAGAGAAGGTTTTCTAATGTCTGTATATTTGTATTCCTGCCTGACAGCTATCCTTTCCTGCCATTGTCTCCTGAAATAACAAGATCTTGGGTTCTATGCGTTTCACAACAACAAGTCCTCCCCTCCACGGCAAGTTTATGAGGAAAGTTCTCACCACAGTAAGTCTTACTGTGGTGAGAACTTTCCTCACGTGACATGATGTAAGGAATGCATTCACAGGCGAGTCACAATTTAATATCACACTCCCACTGGAAAAAAAAAAAAACTGACCACGAAAGTGAAGGTTATTTTCCACCCAACTAAACAAACGTGTGCTTCTATGTTTTGTGCTTTTCACTTGCAGAGCCACGTGAAACACATTTTTATTGTCCGTCCACGTTTCTCAGATTTTCTACTGTTGAGAGTCTCACGCACCCTCATTCATACTTCACATCCAGACCTCAGGCTGAGCTTAGGTCATGTTATTTTATTTTGGGGACCATGCTTAAGTGCTTTGCATAGGCGTTCTTTTTAGGCGAGATGAGTCACAAACACACAAACACATGACTAATGGGGATGTCTATGAATAAACAACTCAGTCTCAGACCAGCAGCTCATACTTTTATCTTGTGTGCTTCTAGTTTGTAGTTTAAATCCATTCTATCCATCAAAGGAATGTTCTATTTCCACAGTACAGTGGGATTATTGTCCTGCTGCCCGTGACTGCCTTCTTCCTGCAATATGAGGAAATCAACAAACAAGTGGCAGTGCCAGTCCTATAAAATCTATATTTAACAGCAAACCGCTGATAGGAGGGAGGTTTGTGCACAGAAAATTAGAGCCATCAAGCATCACTTCAAGCAAAGCCTGTATGCAACTGCAGCTAAAGAAAGAAGGAATGACTCAGACAAACTACAATTTGTATACTATATTTTTCCTTGGTATGGAAAAAGTTACACTTACCAAAAGTGTAGGTCTCACAGCGCCACCAGAGGTTGGTACTTGCGTACTCACGTGACAGCTGTCCCAGGGAAGGCTTCAGATACTGATGGGTAGGACCCTGTACGGCCGCCTCGAGAGAAGGTTCAGGTCAGGTGTGTAAGTCACACTGCTGAGATCCAGACTCAAGCAGAGTCCAGGGACTAATAGCTGAGCTCAGGGCCTTAAATGACTGGGAGTGTCCGAGAGGAAATCTGGCTCAGCCTCCTCTTCTCTTCTTCTCTCTCCACTCTTACTGCTGGGCCTGACAAACCCGATTCCCTAGTCACTGCTGCCGCACGCTGGTGCGCTCTTCCCCACTCAAGTCCACTCCCACCCCTTCATATCCTCCTCCTCCTCCTCCTCCTCCTCCTCCGCTGGACCCCCCCCCCC
>NC_060156.1:1993585-2032141 GCF_021292245.1 Micropterus dolomieu | reverse complement strand
CCCCCCCCCCCTCCCCCGCTGGCCCCCCCCCCCCCTCCCCCCCTCCCCCCCTCCACTACCAGCCTTCCTTCCTTCCTCTCCTGCCACTCCCTGTCTTCGCCATCCGCAGATCCCCCCGCTGCATCCAGTGAAGGTCACTCCCCTCGGTGTGCTTTGCCTCGTTCTGTCTTTGTCCTTCATCCTCTGGGTATTGTGGATGCTCGGCACAGCGACTCTAGTGTTTCTGTATGAGCACTGATAACGGGTAACAATTCTGGGAAAATGTCTGCTGTGTTGGGGACAGAAGCCAAATTATGAAACAATGTAGATAAAAGAAAAAAAATAAACATCTGCAGAATTAATCACAAGAGGCCTCTGAAATTTTGAGAATTCTGCGCCCTTTTCCTGATAAAACACTGGCTCAGGCTGAATCTGATATCCAACTGTACTGTAAAACTTGGCAGTACGCCACAAGCTGCAGAGCAGAGCCTTGATTTATAGACACTTTCACCACCACTTCAACGTGCATACAAAAATGCAGTGATTATAGTTTGGTTTCAACCTGTTTTTATCATGCAAACAAATCACAGGTGAATATTAGTGGCCGGCAATGTGAACGTCTCAGTTAGAAATAGCATCACAAAAATGAAAAACATCCAGTGGAGCTAATGTACTCCTCCGTTTGAAAGGCTTCCTGGACCGGGCCCTATAATGACTTCAGCTACTGTATAGCTCTTTCCTTATAAAAGGTAAATGGACGAAAATACACAATGCATACTTAGGAACTTCTCCCATGGGGATCGGACTTGCTCACAAATGGAAGGCTTGAGCGTAGGTGTTTCCGCGATGCATGTTGTTCATCTCAGATGTGAAGATAATGGAACCTGTGGGGACTGAAATCTGTTAATGTACCGGTAAAAGGAAAAGAAGGCCCATCAGTGTAGTCTGTGGGAATGTTAGACAGAGCACTCAGTGAGCACAGGTGAGCCACTTTCTCATCTGAACCTGAACCTAACTTAAATATATCTTCAAAACTTTACCTAAAATATTCTGCAATAAAAATTTCTCCTGAATAAAAGTGTTTTTTTAGCAACTTTAGTGAGACTGACATTATGACCCCCCCCTGATTTGGGTGAGTTGCTTTCTGAAATATTAATATGTACAGTATGCTTACATTTATTTTGATCTGTTGCCAAGTGAGGTCAGAAGATTTTCCTACCGGTTTGCTGTGGCACACCAGCATTGAGGGGTTTCTTGCTGTCACTGAAACAGCCAGAGGAGACTAGCCTTGCCCGGTAGCTTCAAAAGAGAAAATGCTAATGCTTTCTATGACAATGTAGACAAAATGTACAGAAATGAGTTTGTCACGCTGGCCTGTGCCATCTCAGCCACATGGATTTGTATAGCTCCATCCCCCCCCCCATGTCAACTTCCGCTATTATTTCCTGATCAATGAGCCAACTGCTAGCTGAAGGACAAATCCCTCTGGATGGATGAAACATATGCTCTTTGTTGACTTCCTGAAACATTTCGATTAACATACCTAGTGCTCAAAGGGGAAACCCTGTTCACTCTGTTTGGACAACCACAAGTCTCAACTGTCAGTTCATGGACTGAATTATGCCACGTGTCATTCCCAGCCCACTGCTCATCAGCTCCAACTATTAGACAGTAGTAGGAATTGTGTGACAACTTACCTGCCCATGGGGCAACCTGTCACAAGTGGACACTTTCTACAACTCCTTCTACTTCTACTGTAAATCTGAGTGGGAATGGTTGGTTGAATTTGGCTCCACAAGACATTAATTACACGTCCGTCAGTCTGTCTTTCAAGTGGATAAGACTGAAAGCAGCAGCAAGTTGCTTAATTTACTTATTATTCCTTAAAAAAGTAATTACGCCCTACTTTACTTATTAGCCTAGTGGGTATTTAACACAGGCTAACTAGTTATGTTACCCCATCCTAAAAAGTGAGGAAAAATGAATCCACTTTACTTGAACAATAATTAACCCTGGGAAGAAACAATCAGCCGAACTGAAAGCACTGCAGCCTGTTAGACCAGATGGTGCTGTAGTACAGGCTACTGATATATTTAATAAAACAAATCTCACAAAACAATGCAAATCTCTCCCGACTTTTTAACTAATAACAAATTCATAACAGCAGAGAAAACCAAACATTTAACGTTTCCTGCCGCAACTGCAAAGCAAGTCAGTCCAGACTTCTGAACTAAAGCTTTTCTGCACATGTATTTATAAGAACAGAATTCAGGGTTAATAAAAACATTAAACGTTGCTAAACACCACTCTCTCCCGACGAGTGAATGCATCACTGGCAGCAGCTGCCCGAGTTTCTTTCCATAAGTTTCACGTTGCCGTGCTGTTATGTTCTTTGCATCTCAGTACTTACTGGAAAAAACATCTCTGCCTCGTCTCAATTCTTCCTTTAGCTTTTTGGCCAACAGGTGACATGAGCAACATTATGTCCGACTTCTCGATTTGAACTGCCCTGTTATTGCTGGTAAGATCCTGCCGCGCAATCGCTATTGTTTTGGATACATCTATTACACAGCTAGGTACCAAGGAAAAGTAGTAACTTGGGTGGAAAACATTTTATTTATGAAATATCTTAAACAAGACCAGCTTCTCAGATTTCACTCTGCACAGAAATATACAGAAACACATCCATGTCAGTAAGCCTCGCTCTGCCAACTGTAATGACAGTCCACAGCAAAAAAAATAAAATAAAAGGAGACACAACCAGTCAAATAGAAGATTAAGTCTTATTTGAAATGAAAGAAGCAAAAAATAACAGTTCCTACTTTTTAGTGGATTGTTACAGAATGTTACAGTGATAAACGGGAAACTACTGAGCTGACCGATCTCTTGGAAGAGCTGATAATTAACAGACACGGCCTTAACACTGACCTATTAGTATTGTTATGTTGCAGCAATACAAGTTTTACTGTTTACTTTACAGGTCATTTTAGCATATTTCATGTATTTTTCTGTTGTTACTTACAAGTAAATTATCATTTCAGTGAAGTTTATTGCTCAGTAATGTTTTGACAGTGAGTTATTTTGTAAAATATCATACCCGAGACATTCTTTACCACAACTCCTTATAAACCAAATTTGAGGGACCTGTTTATGTTGTACACAAATTCCGGACAATATATCATCATTGGATTAAAATTATTCTCAAATATCAATATTACTATCGACTTTGAAACCCCACTCTTAGCCTGGCTCTTAAAAAACAAACAAAAAAACAGATTTTCAGTTGTGATAGTGAGCTCATGACATACTAGAAGAAAACTGGTGTAAACAGCAAACAAATCTTCCTCTATTATGTGACTCACTTTGCAGACAGTCTTAGCAACACCTTTGGCCAAAAATACCAAATCTAGACAGCGATGAGAGAGTCCTTCTGCGTCAGCTGTAAACACTTTGTCCCCGTCACTGAGGAGCCAGTGGGATGCCTCTAGCATCGGTGACTTGGCCCTCCTGCAGGTTCTTGACCAGCTGTGCCAGCCAGCGCTTCGTGGTGGTGTCGTCTTTCAGCACCTGGGCAAAGGTGCTGTCTTTCAGCTGGTCCGGCAGACACTGACGCAGGGCTTCTCTGGCTCTGAGGAAAGAATACCCCGCGTCACAAAACAATGTTCTTTTCTGCCAACAGCATCATATTATAAAGCAGACAGCTTCTCGTGTTGGTGGCGCCAAACAGCAGCGAGAGGTAAACCTTTGTAAAAGGTCAGAGCCTCGCTACCTACAGTACATCTTATAGACATATACTTCCTGACATTTTACCAAGGTATTTACGATGTAAGATGGTATTTGTGGAAAAAAATAAAAAATAATTCAGAAAGGAGTAGAGGGATTTTTCTGTTTACTGGTCTTGTAAGGACTTTAGCAGGGATGGTCTTTATTTCAGGCAAAGTGTGCCCAGAGATAATAGCCCACCACAAGTAACCAGAACTCAAAGCAAGACTTTAAAATTGCAGCATCCAAAAAAGTAAAATTTGTTTTCTAACGATATGAAGAGGCTGACCGACAGCCATCACACGCTGTCTTTATGTAATGGCTCCTCCTAGTGGCAAGTGCTGATGATCAAATTCTTCAGTCATAGTCTGAGTTGCAAGGAAGCCGAACGACATACAAGTGGAAACTCAATAGGACAAACAAAGATGAGAATTCAGCAAATAAATATTAAAACAGTTACACAATCATTCAGTGGGGTTTGTGGTCAATGTTTTATAGGTTGGTAGGGCACTGGTTTTTAACATGTGTTGGAGATTCATTCCAAGAATTTAGGACACTAAAGTAAAAAGGCTGACTGAAATCCAGTTGTGTTCGGGGGACCTTTAGCAGAAGCCAGTCATCTAAACCAGCATCAATGAGGTGTAATGTTGCAGCACTCCAACAAGGACTTTATAGATTAACAAATATCACTGTTTATTATTACACCCTGTGACAAAAAAGATGGGCAGAAAGAAGAAACGTTTGTGCATTTTTAAGTTAAAAGCTTTAATCTGATGCAAAACTGAGAGGCTATCTATGAAGAACTTTGTACGCTTGTAAACAATGTTGTGCTCTAATAAATTTTTTGATCATAAATGCATTGTAGAGCTACAAATGGTGATGAAACAGCAACAAAATTTATTTAATGTTTTTCCAGCTCCCCTAAATCAAAGAACAGAACATTTTATTCTTGTTGTTTTTACTTCTAATGGACACATGTAATATGTTTAATACTTTCTGTGAATATAATCCAATTAATCTTATTTCCATCCTGTACAGACGCCTTATTTTGAAAACAGGACGTTGTCACATGTGTTTCCTCCTCGCGCTAAATTCATCCAGTCCGACCCGGTTTGATAAATGCTGTTTTATGTGGTTCTGGACTTCACAGCCTCTCTTCATACTAAAGAGACAAACTGACAGGATAAAGTCTCTAACCTGCCTGTCAGCTCGCTCTGGGCCACTTCACTTACCGTAAAGGCTTGAATACGTGTGCACTCCAAATTCAGGTGCGGCTTGCTTAACCTCCTTCTCACAGACGAGTGACAGAAACAGACCATTAACGTTACCGCAGTTACCTCAAAAGAAAAGTGACAGTCTCGAGTCGGATGCCAAAGTGTGTGAGCGTGTGAGCTCACAGCAGCGCCCACAAAACACAACGTTGGAGGTCTGTAATGTTATTATGAGATGTGTAAAAATATTTTCGGTTCATTTTGAACAAATTAGACTGTGGCGGGCCGCCATGTGTCGTTAATTAATAGGAAACACTGTTTAAATTACGTTGATGTATATTTGTGATAAATCATTTTCACTCAACAGTAGCTAGGATCAGTCATGTGATCGACACAGTCATGTGATGCAGGGTCCTACCTGAGATTATCTGAGAGGCGAAGGTAGCAGCGAACAACATGCTTCAACAGGCGAGCTGATGGTTCTTTGGAGAGCTGGAGCACCATTTTGCCCTGGAAGTAAAGAGAAGGAAATCATATTGTAATGGAGGATCTCCTCTTATTAGACTTTGCAGAGGAAGGTACTTTTTTATCAAGGGACACTTACAAGGATCATAGCCACATGGGAAAAGCGTTCATACGTCTGACAAATATAGGCCAGCCCCGTGTCATCCAACAGGATCTTCTGCAGTATGAAAGTAGCAACCTGTCACACAAAAAAAGTGAAGAATAGCGAGATGTTACCTGAGGTTACGACCCCTTTTGGTTAGCCACCAAAACGGTCACTTACTAGTAATATATTTCATTACCTATAAGACAGTGTAATTAGCAGCACAGCAGTGCTCACAAATCTTAATGCAAAGCAGCAGATTGGGAGAAATGACTGATAGGAGGACACATTGTGGTGCTATTACTGTATACCAACAGTAGGGCTGGGCAATATGGCCAAAACTGTTATCACGATAAAATATTTCATACCATTTGATATCAATTATTATCACCACTGTTCCGCCAGTGTATGAATGTTGTGAATGTTAGTTTCCGTTTGAGCACTTAGGCTCAGTGTATGAATGTGTGTGACTGGTGAATGCAGATGTAGTGTAAAAGCGTTTTGAGTGGTTGAAAAGACTAGAAAGGCGCTATACAAGTACGGAGCATTTACATTTATTAAATTTATAACAATCTTTATCAGGTGTCTGTCTATTACACTCCCACACAAAAAAACTGTTTTAATGGTCCAGCACAACCAGTTTTTCATTATATTCCAGTCAAAGCTGATGTTGTAAATGTATGTATAGTACCTTTCTAGTCTGTTCGACCACTCAAAGCTTTTACACCACATCTGCATTCACCAGTCACACACATTCATACACTGAGCCTAAGTGCTCAAACGGAAACTAATATTCACACACATTCATTCAGTATCTTGCCCACGCAACCAGGGGGAGCCAGGGATTGAACCGCCGACCTTCTGATTAACGGCCAACCCGCTCGAACTCCTGAGCCACAGCCGCCCTACAAATGTTCATTTATAGATTTTCCTGATGGATAGTGGTTACAAAATAATGATGCATGTCGCTTTGTACAGCCTACGTCAGCTGGTTAATTTCCCGAATCTTTGCGGGGTCTTCAGACCACGGTGGGCTGAAGGAACCTTTTAGTTCCTTGAAAAGAGATCCGGGGACTTAAAATTCCCGGGTACTTTTGGTATAAACGCAGCTGTTTGGAAAGCAGCTGGAACAGTTAAGTACCGTCTTGGAGAGCTCGCTCCCCGATTCCATGATGCGAAGACACAGCGGGATGATTTCAGTGGTGAGGAGGAAGTTAATAACTTCTTGTTCATCTGTTTTGACCAACGCACCTGCAAAAAACGCATAAAGGTGGCTTGATGAGAATGATGAAGACACAGTTTTCTGAAAATAACCCCTCAATTAAGAAGCAAAACACCTAAGCGGGAGCGATGTTTACCTATGACTCCGAGGCTGGTAAGTCGCAGGTACTCAAACGGCCGCGTTTTGCTCACAGTGTGCAGAAAAGGGTAAAGGAAGAGAGGGATGTGAGCAGCCAGAAAAGCTGACCTGGTAAAGGAACAAAGAAATAAAAGCATTTTAATCAGTCTGACCAGACTTACATTCACAGTAAATAATCTCTGGGGTCGCCTTTTTAGCTTCATGCATATGACGGACAACGGAGACAAATATAAATACCTTCATTAACATTACAAGTAATTAACTTCATTAGGAACAAGGATTAAATACCCAGTTATCAGATGTAAGACAGTATATTATACATACAAACATTTAAAAAAAGGAAATAAGTGTCATGTCTGATAAAGAAGTCAGTTCTGGGGCGTTTCTTGTTTCATACACTGAAGAATTCTAGTCACAAGAAACACCTAAATTCTTAAAACAAATCTCATTGAAGTTTTTTCCAGTGACTATTTTGCTTTGATCTGGATAACAACTGAACAATTTCAACAAATTCAGATCATATCATGTCAGGTGTCGCGGGGGGGGGAATAGTCCAATAGATTAAGTAGCAACATCTTTCTGCTGGATTACACAGTCTGCCGTCACTAGCATCACAAGAAGCAAGTCAGTAACAAAAACCACTGCGATTTTTCATTATATTGAACTCCCCATTACCGTGTCTCTGGGTGTGAGGCAACACACTGCAGAAGTGCTAGGGCATTGCACACTCTGTTGGACTGGTGAGCCGTAAGCGTAGGTGGGTTTATAGATGGATAGATGTTCACTATTTCCTAAAAAGAGAAACATGTTAAGGAAAGAAATCATCAAGGCCACACAACAGCAGATATAATGACTTATATAGTGACCAAAGACATACTGTGCTACAGCTAGGGATGGTACACGGTAGGGGTGGGTATCGCTACTTGACTTGTTTTTGGTATCGACTGAAACAGCCCAGTATCGTAACGTCTCCAGTCAAACCAGTACTTCAATCGATACTTTCTGTAACCAGATCGCGGCAGAAAAATGACTTTTGTATGGTTTTGCCTGCGGCACGGTTGCCCCGGCCTTTCTGTGTGGAGTTTGCATGTTCTCCCCGTGTCTGTGTGGGTTCTCTCTGGGTGCTCCTGCTTCGGTTGATTGGTGACCCTAAATTGTCCTTAGGTGTGATTGTGAGTGGGACTGGTTGTTTGCCAATGTGTGGCCCTGCAAGGGATTGGCGACCTGTCCGGGGTGTACCCCGCCTTTCGCCCCATGTCAGCTGGGATAGGCTCCAGACCCCCGCGACCCTGTACACAGGATAAGCGGTTCACGATGGATGGATGGATGTTTTTGCTTGCAGCCAAACAAACAAAGCAACACACCACAACAGAGCAGCACACTTTTATTTTTCATTATGTAAACTTTATAAAAAAGGCCTGCACGCGCTCAGTCCATGCTGATTTTAACAGCTGCTCACCTTCAGCTGCGTCTCTGGCGTGTTCGTCAGGCTTTTTTGGCACAGCAGCAATCAGCTGATTTTACTGACGGAGCCTCCGGCTGAGGCTGCTTCAGGTGTAGTCGGTTTGATCGGCTGGACGTGCAGCCTCTGAGAGTCTTTAGTTAAGTGACTTGTTTAAACAAACTCCTTACTCGTTTTATACCTGTGACTGTCATTTTTGGATGTTTGCGACTCACCACTAAACGAAAAAACACTGAGATCTTTCAATTCATTTCATTGATCGAAAGTTAACAACATAATTTTCCGTTGTTTACTTTTAACACACGTAGTCCAACAAATAATTACCTTAAATTCATTTCCCACAACTTATTTGGTCACTAAACTATTTCACTCCTCCTGTCTAATTTAGATGTAAAAAAAAATTGCAAGCTGTAGTCTTTCCCCGTGAGCACGACCTAATTAGGATGAGGAGCGATCTGATACAATTTCCCAATATTTTTTTGTTATGTGAACAACAAATTACATAGAAAATAATAATAGGCTACCAATCAACTACTATGGCTTCAACAGGTAGCATTTTTTGCAAGGTATCGAATGAAGTACTCTACTGGTATCTGTATCACTTTAAGGGTGCTGATTTTGGTACTAGTATCTAAATTTTTTAAACGATACCCAACCCTAGTACAGGGGTCATACCTGTAGCAGGGCAGCAATGGTGCCACAGGAGTGCCAGAGCATTGGTGCCAGGTCTGGCACAGACTCGCGTTTCTTGCTTAGCTCCAGCAAGGCATTTTCTCTGGTCTCTGGACTGGACAACTCATTGATCCATTGGTAGATCTTCTCCCGGTCTACCTGGGCCAGGGCTGTGACGTTAGTTACAGCCTGTTAAAGGATGGGGAAATAATCAACAAATGCAAACACTAGACAGTCTAACAATATGGCATCCAATAACTAACAATAAGGTATTCAAAAACATGATTTCATGGGAGGAAATAGCTTCATCCTGTCGTGATTGTGAATGAATTGGCAGTTTTATTATTATTATTATTAAGCGTTCAACGTTATGACACAGCCAAAATATATAGGTTCCACTTAGGCACTGGTCCAGCCTTTACAAACTATGCAGCCAAACATTGTTCAAATCAACAAAGCTTTAGGCTCTAGTGGAGAAATATTCCATGTAACAGGTAACGCTTCAATTGAGAGTTTGCCAACAAAAGGGGAAAATGTAACGTTGTCAAAACGGCTGTAAGTTACCGAACAGTACGTTACGGTGATATTAAATACTCACTGCTCCCGTTGCCAGCATTCTCTGAAGATCTCTGTGGTCCAAAAGTGTTGTTAAAACTCTACAGTATCAAGTGAAGAGTGCTGTGGTTGCAAACTAATGTGGCTGCAAATAAAACAAAGTTCGCGTAACGTTCGTTAACGTTACACAGGACGGGCAGCTAGCCTAAGCTAGCAGCTAAGTGTCTTGACAAATGAAATCCAGTACGCGCGTTTATCAGCGTTACAAAAAACATAACTTCCTTGAGATAACGGGGTAACAAAACGTTAATGTTCTCATCTAGACGTATCGACAGCTGAAAACGGAACGCTATTGATCAGATAGCATAATTCAGCGGCGACTTTTTGTTGCACGCAATGGAGGCGAGCTAAAATCTTCAAAATATCGCGAGAGGAGGCTCGGGCGCACTCTCGGTTATCATTTCCGTTGTAAATTTTCACATTCCCGCCATCATCGCACGGCGTTGCGACGCGTAGAGTGCGGGTCCCGCTGTCAACAACATACGTACCGGAGAGCAGGCGAATGCCGGCTAAACAAACTTTATGCCCTGCGCGGACCTACGGAAACGATACTGTGATTTAAAAGTTTCGAGACGAGCACATATCACCGACAGGTAAAGAACCGCGACGATGTAATCAAACTGTGACAGATTTCATCACCAAATTACAGGCAGGTAAATTAGCCAGTTAGCTAACGTTAGCTCCCGCTAGCCGATTTGCTAACGTCGGCCTCATCCATCCATTCAGCATCTGCAGATGAAGGGGCGACATTACCAGCATCCCGGACACTCTGCTTCGCTCCAGTGTCACCCTGGCCGGCTCTTAGTAACTTTGCTGGTCTTGCGCACGTATGTGACTGTTCGTCTTGTCAGAATAAAGCTAGGAGGAAGGTCGTGCACCTAGTAAGCTCGTCTGTGCTGCCGCGGAATAGATTGGCCACTGGGCTAGTTTGGTGGCTAACGCAAACCAGGCTTCATTGGTTCTTCACGGAACCGCTAGCCAGCTAACATAAGTGTCGTGAGTGTCCCCACTTTGTGATACTCTCGCTCCTGGAAGGCGAAATGTGTGTCATCCATGTTTAAATAGGCCGTTTAACATTTAGTGCCCGTGTTGTTGTGCTGCGTTGCCCGTGCTTGACTTGGGAGTTTGTTGTGACTTTCAACAAGCCCTCAGTGGTGAAGCGTTGGCCGCACCGGGATAACTTCATTGCAATATTTATTGTTTTTTTTTGGCCGAGTACGTTAGCACGAACTTCCAATTTGCAGGTGCTTTGGGATTTTAATAAATCACGCAATACTCGTGCTGATCATTCCTTTCAAATCGGTACTTTAACGTCATTTCTCTATGGAGCAATGGCAGCAGGGACGGATGATCGGTGGCAGTGATGTGGTTTAAACATGACATTTATAAACCACTCTATGTAGACTAGACAGAGAGTGGTTTATAAATAGCACACTGTAGTTGTAATGACAGACTTTATTTAATTTCCCCTCTTGTTTAGGTTTTGTTTGATCCTGTTAGATTTAAGTCCCTGCCTCCGAAGTGCACCAACTGGATAGTAAGCCATGGCAACCACAGTGCCTAAACTCTCCAGCGGTGGCGCAGTCAAGATCCGCTTTACCAGCATAGACCTGGGCACCACCAGATGGAAAGAAGGAACTTTTGAGATTCTGGAAAAGGACAATAAGGTCAACCTCTGTCTAAGATTCAGCTGTGGCGGAGCTTCCAAAACTTTCCAGGTATTGTTCAATTTGTTAGCTTTGCACTTATTCAATAATGGCTGTAACCGCTTAAAACACTGATTTGGATTCAGAAGAATTTGTTATATTTTGTCAATTCCAAGGATGATAAAATGCAAGTAAGGAGCACACCACAAAGACTAGATGCTCCACCTATGACTATTTCCACCAACGAACACACATTTTTTAAAGTGTTGGCGCAGTCATGAAAGATGAGTTAGGAATTTTACAGACTGAAGGTCTGAAATGTTGTTTTTTGCTTGCTGTCTTGACAGTCAGAAAGGAGTACACATTGAACAACTGAGTAAAAACAGAGGACATCACACTGAACGTGTACTGTGGTTGACTGTGTAGAGCCGCTTTTCTAGACAAAGTTCTGTAAGAAACCTTGCACATGATTGTACAAAACACAAAATGAGCAAAACATTTGAGAAAGTGCTACATTTGGGGTTTATCTCATTTGATGAGGATCGTGCCCCGTTTACAAGGCTCAGTCCTTACTTCCTGGTTCAAATCCAGCCTACGGCCCTTTGCTGCATGTCGCCCCATATCTCTTCGTCTTTCCCCACTCTGTCCACTGTCCTCTCATATAAAGGGCAAAACATGCCCCAAAATATATTTTAAAAATTGCTGGATGAGAGGGAGCTGGAGGAAAGATGACTTTTAAAGGCCTAATACACTTTTATACCAGGTTTGTTACATGTCACGCAGTGAGATTAGTGTGAGAAAGTGTGGGAATCGCTGCTGTAGTGCATATTTAGAACCAGACTGGGTTGATCAAGGATCCTCCTGACGTTATGCTCTGTCCTCGTCAATTTTCCTCTGTTCAAGATATTATTAGCTTGAGGAAAAATATTATTCATTTAAGTAGTTAATTGGTAGAAGAGTTGGTGTATAGTTATAATCTAAGCAAAAATAATTTCACAATAACACTTATGGGCTAATAAAGGATGCAGAGGTGATTTTATTTATAGGAAAAACTTACAAAAGAAATAAATGAAGCTGCAATCGATAAATTAATTTGACTTTCTTGTATTTTTGCCCTCAGCTGAACCAAAATGTGAAGAGCATCAACCAGTATTCAAACCGAATTATTCTGACTTTGAAAGACAGCAGTGTCATCACCCTGGATAAGATGCCCCAGACGTTGGCTCAGAAGACTAAGGAATACCTGGACAAGCTGAAGGGAAAGACAAGTAATTACACCACTTAAGACGCTTTATTAAAGGTCCACAGAACGATAGAGTGAACGATGGAAGCTAAAGGAACATGATTCCTTATTTGGGATCATATGGTTTAGCGTATCCACTGATTGTTTTGCAGAGTGTAAAGTCAGTTGTATTTCTCAAGGTTGAATTGTTACAGATTGACACAGTTTCAGGACAGAATTTCTCACACTCAAGCTTTGTGTGGTGATCATTAATACATTCCAGGCATACATTTCTTCAATCTCAACGGAGCATATCAAATCGTTTATTGTCATATACACAATCAGCCAATGTCTTGTGAAATTTGTTGTCTACATTTAACCCATCCTAAGTATAAAGAGCAGTCGCGGAGGATATTTTATGCACGGACCAGGTAAAGTAGCAGTGAACACACAGGGTGTAGATGTTGGTTTCAGTTGTTTGAGAAGCCGACGTGCTGCTGTGATAACGGATGGGTTTTACAATCATGATGCCGGTGATGTCTGTCAGCCATCGCCGATTTTAAGCCAGGGCCTTGGTCCAGTCAGGACACAAATCCAGAACCCTCTTGCTGTGACGAGTCGTATATCAAATCTTGCATAAAGCAGTAATGTCAGCGGTCACACTGAGCCAGAAAGCAGCCTGCTACACAACACGAGCCACAGACTCTGATCGACAACCACGTTAGCTTTCCTGCTAGAGTCTTCTTCTTATTAACTTACAAACATGAAGACACGTCTTGTCCTGCACCGTAGGGTTTACGACCAAATAAACATTCAGTGGCGAAAAGTGCACAGCGAGACAACAGAATGTAAAGTTATCTGCAAGTATCACTTCAGTCCAGTTAGTAGGGGCGGGGGATTCTTTCTTGAGAGATTATGTCTCGATGCAGAAAAGTCGATATTAAAAAAATAAAATTAAACCTTGTTTAAAATTTTCAAAATAACAATCATATACAGTAATGTTGTAGGCAGGTGTGGAAAAATCAATGACATGTCAATAGATTATGTTTATCAATTACCAAAAATACAAAGTGAGTAAAAAAAAAAAAACAAATCTAAATCAAATCAATATTTGGTGTGACCACTCTTTGCCTTCAAAACAGCATCAGTTGTCCTAGATGCTCTTGCACATAGTGTTTGAAGGAACTCGGCATGTAGGTTGGCCCAAAACTCCCCCCAGTTCATCTGTGGATTTGGACAGCCTCAGTTCATAAGTTGGTCTCAACTTCTGGGCACGGACAAATTAATGACCTCTACATTTTTAAAAATGTTTTTTAGTTTTTACTGTCAGGAGGGTAGCTAGTGTTTTTTGAGGGCGTGTCGGACTAGCCGCTAGAGGCTCGTGCAGACTTCAGCGTGGGCAGATCGATGTGCTGTTCACACTACACAACTTGCTGTCTTGTGACGGGAGTCTTGAAGTCATTTTGGCGTTCACACTAGGCGACTGCTCGGTGACAGGAGGTCTCGCACCACACGAGCTGACAGCTTGTGTGGTGGGATCGTCTGAGCTACAGAGAGCTGGAGGGAGTAAAAAGTGTTTTGCGGTGAAAAAGTAGCTGCCTGCTCTCATTGGCTGAATTTGGATGTCGAGTCGGCCGACTCCTACAGATATTTGGCGTGCTAGATATCTGGCTGGCACCTGCGATGTGTCGGCGATGCTTCCGGGAGCTGTTTTGATACGTCGTTGAGTAGTTCACAAATAACAACTAGTGACCGCTGAACAATCGCTGATTTCCCCACGATCACAGCCTGTCGGTGGCCGAGCTCTCCGACCGGCAAAACAGGTTAAAAATCGTGTAGTGTGAACTAGGCTTAGGCGAGCATTGTGACGCGTGTTTTCTTCTGGCGTCACAAGAAAGCGGAAGAAAAGGCTGGACTACAAACGAGCCGTTTTCAGGCAGTTCAGAGTTTTCTGTGGGACATGGGAACTCCCTTTGGGCTGGACTTTAGGCTTTTTCACTTTGCAAACCTGTTACAGCACAAAAAAGGTTTATAACTCAATAAAGGAGAGGGGAAAGCAGAATATGACCTCTTTAATGCAAAACGTTATAATTTGTTTTTGTGAGAAGGAAATTCATAACTGAACAGTTCAAAAAATCATTTAATTCACATGCTTTGTCCTGAGGTCTTATTCTTTGTTAATTTTGCAGTTTTAAAATCATCCCATGGAAGTGCAAACTTCAGTGTGCTTGGGAACCGCTCAATGAAAAATGAGACTAGTCCGACGGGGGAGAGACAGGTGAGCAAGAACACAAAAACTTTTATTTTAACTTAAAAATGTTTAGACATCGTCATTTTACATTTCACTTAAAATATCCAGACTCCTAACATCTTCCAGACAACACCGAGGCGGCAGAGTGCAGAAGGTCGGGAGGACACAACACAGCGGAAGCCTCTGGGTAGCCCGAGTAGAGCTGCCTCCACTCCCACTCGCACTGGACTCTCTGAGAATAGGTATGAAGGACGTTCATGTTTGCTATGCAAAAGGAGAACTTTGACACATGTCATTTTTTAGATGTAATGTTTTTGGTTTTGTTTCCAGTTTGGGCTTGGGAGACATGAATTGTCCTGTGTCACTGTTTTTCAGGAGTGAGAAGAGAAAGAGACTCCTTAACTCTGAAAGTGACCTGACTGAGGACTACCCCAAGGAAAATGACTCCTCAAGGTAAAAGCAACAAGCCTCACTACTCAGACTCAACTGATAGTAAAGTTATTTTTGCTATACCAAAACATAGACTAAAGTATCTCACTGGTGTATTTAAGTAGAGCCTAACCAAGCAGTTTTGGTGCCTAAACCAAACACTGTGTTTGAAAGAATTCGGTTAGCTGTAGGAAAAGATGATGGTTTCGGTTAAAACATCAAACAGTCATCATTAACTTTCAGGGTCACACAGGAAACTTGATCTCCCATGTGAAAGGCCTGTAGCTGACACATTCATCCACCAACCTGCTCCCTTTGTGGGCTCTTCATACTATGTCACCTGACTTTAAAGCCTTTCTTTTGTTGCTAATGAATTTTTCCTGACTACTAACTTGTCACCCTCTATTGGCCAGCCGCCCCTGGTGTTATGGCCATCACTGGCGAAATTTAAATCTGTAGATTGTTGGTCAAAGTACATACAAAGATAGTGTGTTATCTTTTTACAAATTCTTCCACTATTTCCACAGTCAGATAACATCCATAAAACATTTACACATTTTTTTAGCAACAACAAGGCCACTTCGGATCCATCCAGGAAGTTTCTACTGAGCTGCAAAGAGAAGCTGAAGCAGGCAGAAGAAAACAGGAGCTCAGGTAAACGTCTACACAACTCTGTACACTGCTGGTTATGTCTTCAGTAACTTAAATTCTCCTTGCATCCTAAATGTACCTATTTACATCCATAACTCTTGGAAATTTTAGAGAAGTTTGTGTAACTACCCTTTGCAAATTCTGCGACAATGAACAGGATGATATAGGAAGTTAACGTGTATATTCAAACTCTTCCTTACCCGCAGCGCCACTGGGTTCAACTCCCCTTCAGCCAACGTCATTCTACGGTAGCCGCTCTGTGACTAAAGACTACAGCCAGAGCCACTCTTTCCTGGACAGGTTAGTTTCGTTAGTGGACACCTGGCGGGAAAAATGTTAAAAGCAAGGGGTCGGCACACATCTGCTTCTTCATACAAGGATACTCGAGCAGTGCAGTGAAACATAATTCTGCCGTCTCCTTTTCATCTAGCAGTAGAATAGTGTCACTTTATTGCACATGTTTATTTTACGGGTATACAGTTTTGGCTAATGATTGTTGCTGGGATTTGTAGTTTCAAAATCTGATCTGAAGAATCGGTCCTTATGAGGCCAGTGATTCACATCAGTATAATCTTAAAATCCCCCCCCAGGCCATCCAGTACAGCACAGACCACCACAGCCAAGAGAAGCCTCATGCTGCCTAATCACTCAACTCCCTTCAAGAAGGTACGCCCCTCTCTGGACTACGGTGGCTGGAACAAGCAGAGGCCTTCCACTCTGGCCCAGCCCCAGCCCCCACTACAAGGGTAAGAAGAAGCCAGATGGGCTCATCCACACTACTCCGTTTTAGTTTAAAAACAAGAGTTTTAAAACGGATACGATCTCCGTCCACAGCAGCGTTTTAGCTGCGAATCGGAGTTGATCTCCGTCTACATTAAAACGCACATCTAGCGGCCGTTCACGTACACTGGGCGTGCGCATGTTGGTGTAAACATGAAGCAGATGGTCTGATCCGTAGTTACAGAAGATTTGGCGTAAGAATAAAGTACTACGGAGGAAGAACCGCACCAGATTTTATTTTGCATGGACCAATAACGAGCTGGGACTGTTACTGTGACACGGGAGTTTAAAGCAACTGTGTCGGCGGAAAACAGACTGGAAGTTGTCGCAAAGTAAATACGGCGACATGCACAGTACAAGTGTAGTCTGTAAGTGTTATCTGCAAAATATTTTAACAAAAATACCAAATCAAACACCCTGTCAGTAGCATCGTGTTTCTGCTTTGCAAACGTAGCAAAAGGTCTCCCGTTTTAATTTGAAAACGCAGTAGTGTGGACGGGACCTAAATGTAAACATACACAGTCAGTGTATAAGGCTGGGCCCTAATACAAATGTTTATAAATGTGTGATATAGCAGATGAACCATATTGCCATTCAAATTTTCACTGTTTCTGCTGGTCGCTGCTGACATGTAGTTGACTAGTCGGCAGCAAGGAGTCACTTTGGTGGAAAAAAATCCCAATAGAAAATGCAATTAATCATCTGATCAGTCTAAATACTACCGTGGCTTCCAGCTCCGAAACGTATCTGGGAAACCTCCGGTTTTAATTGACTTTAGCCTGACTCATAACTGCTGACTAAGCTAGGTTTTCACAGTCTGAACCAACTCTATGAAGAGTAGAAGACACCGTAGTAACGTTGCATAAACCGGGACTTTTTATTTGTTTTCTGTGGCAGTGAACACAACACACAGCCTTTCAGTTACAATTATACTGCAACCTGAGCTCATCTATACACTTTATGGTTGACTAAAGCAACGGAACTACTCTCCACACACCGGGGAAGATTCACTTTCACAACAAACCCGCAGACTCCGTCACGCACAGGTTACTCACAAAACCACCTTCCTTACAGGGGAAGGCTAGGCCGGTAACACACAGGTGCAGATAGACTGAGAGGTGGAAGAAGTGTTGAGGTCCAAAACTTAAGCAAAAGTAAATCAAAATTTTCGTAAAGTTATCATTATGCAGTAAAATGTCAGTGTTTTACTATTATATATTTTGATATAATATTACTGCTGCATTAATGTGTATATTGCATTTCACTGCTCTGGATGAGCTCATTTTAACTACTTTATATAATGTTGGGTATTTTATTCTAAAGCAATGCATCATATTCTACAAGATCATTGTGTTTGCAGTATTTGAGTATGTACAGTATGTTATTTTAGACAAAATGTGTGTATCAAGATATATATTGTGACACAGCCTAAAAATATCTTTATCGTGTATGAGCCATATTGCCCAGTCCCAGATTGGATTGCAGAGTCAGAGTCAGTTTTGCTTTTATAATTTACAACATAAACATTTGTAATAACGTGAAAGCCATTTTTTCTGTAAGTCCTGGAAATCTGAGGCGTCCATTGTGTAAATCCTTTGATTCATATATTGCAGATTCTCCAACCTGGGCAACACTTGCTACATGAATGCCATCCTGCAGTCCCTCTTCAGCCTCCCCTCCTTCTCTAATGACATGCTGAGGCAGAGCATCCCATGGAAGAAAGTGCCCATCAATGCATTGCTCAGGTACTACATTAAACTCGGTCTCCCTTCAATCTGCTTGATTCATGATGCCCCCACAATGATTTGCTCATGTGTTTTGTTTGTGACCCCCTTTTTTTCCCCCCATCATAACCTTCTTAAAAGTCTTGCTGCAGTTTAGGGGATACTTGTTGAAAAGTTACAAAGAGAAATGTTTACTTTAGTCTGTTTTGATGTCTTCTTTGACTGCAGGCGTTTTGCTCACCTTATGGTCAAGAAGGACGTGGGCTGTCCAGAAACAAAAAAGGACCTCTTGAGGAAAGTGAAGAGTGCCATTTCCTCCACAGCTGAGCGTTTCTCTGGAAACATGCAAAATGTAAGATCTGCCTCTAGAATCAACAGTTGGACCCGTTGTTGTCTAATGGTGCATGGAAAAAATAAATGAAGTTGCATATGTTTACCAGGATGCTCATGAGTTCCTGAGCCAGTGTTTGGACCAGTTAAAGGACGATGTGGAGAAAATTAACAAGAGCTGGACGAATGAAGCTGCGGCATCCTCGTCGTCCTCTGTGGTGTGTGAGAATGGCCAGGAGGCAACGTCATCAGCACCCAAAGCAGAGCCTGGTGAAGAGGTGGACACCTCCCGCGTCTACACATGTCCTGTGGCTGTCAACATGGAATTTGAGGTGCAGCACACCATCACCTGCAAAGGGTGAGGCCTGTCTCCTGCGTGATCATCTAAATTTACCCAGGCGATCCAAAATTTGTTAGTGGCTCTGGAGAAAATGAATGTTGTGTTGTACCTTCATTTTGTTTTGCAGCTGTGGCGAGGTGGTGACCAAGCGAGAGCAGTTCAATGACTTGTCCATCGACCTACCACGCAGAAAGAAAACCCTCCCACTTCGCTCTATGCAGGATTCTCTGGATCTCTTTTTTAGGGTGAGTCTTTTGCATAAACAGGTCAAAGAATGAAAGATTGATCTTGGACCACATTTGTTAATATTCCTTTTGCAAATAACCCATCCCTACAAAATAACGCTTGAATATGCAGTGATAGGTGCTACTTTTTCCCTTTTGCAGATGGAGGAAATTGAGTATTCGTGTGAAAAGTGCAACGGGAAGACAGCGACTGTTATGCATAAATTCAGCAAACTGCCCAGGTATCTACACAGAGACGACTGAGAGGGAAATACACATGCACCGTGAGAAGTTATCACGCTCATTGCCAAATACTAGAAGTTGAATTCAGAGTTGAGCAGAAGCACACTTCATTTCAAACAAACGCTTAGCTGCTCAGCTACAGCTAGAATCACATCCGGTCTTCCCCGTTAGCATCAAATATAAGACAATCAAGGCCCTGTTATGGGAACAATTCACAACATATGTATTGCAACAGTAGGATGTTAAAATACTTTTTAATAGGGGACAACAATAAATGTATTTCTGCAATACATGTAAGCCTGTTGTGAATTGTCCCCTATTCAGTAGGTTATTACTTGATAGTGGGTCTGACGGAGGTGCGTCTTGTGTCTTGCAGCTGCTGATGTGGTTGCACTGACACAAAGAGCAGAGGACAGAAGCAGCACCCGTAAATGACAGCAAAACAGTGCTGTGGGAATATTTTTTAAACAATGCTAGGAAATCCCTGATTTCTATAAATTGCATCCACATTTTGGCAGATTCCATGATATTCCTCTGTTTACAGTTCGCGTTTAAAATTCTGCGATTCTGTTCGTGTTTTCTGCATCCTGGTGGTAAAAATAGGGTCCTAGACACTTGATAAACAGAGACCAATTACTTTTTGATTTCTGATGGATCTTTTCTCCCCACAGAGTGCTCATCCTACACCTGAAACGGTACAGCTTTAACGCTCAGCTGTCTTTGAACAGCAAGCTGGGCCAGCAGGTGGTGATTCCCCGGTACTTGACCCTGCTGTCCCACTGCACTGAATCCACACGACCCCCTATTAGTCTCGGCTGGAGTTCCCAAGCCTCAATGTAAGACATTTTAAACACCCTCTATAAAGAATAGCTTGTAGAAATTTCACACTGTGGGTAAATACATCCTGAGGTACGAGTCATTCAGCCGGGTTTTGCAGTTGACCTGGATGCATTAGATTTGGCTCCTTCAGCTGAGAGTTGAGATAAATAATTAAGCTTTGTTGTTCTCAAAGGTCCAGAACTCTCAAAACGTCACAGTTGGTCAACTCCTCCACAGCACCTCTCCGGTAAGTACTGCTACTTCTGCAACAGTTTCAAATAAACAGAAAAAGAATGAAGTGTACTTTTTACTTGAGCCACCTTTCTTCCACCTTGGGATTAAAATGTGTTTTGGGTGATCGGATCACATGAAAGTTCAGGTGTAAATGCACCCACTGAGGATGGCTTGTGATCCAATCAGCCTAACCAGCTCTGGAGGTGGTCAGGGACGCATTGTCACCACTGTACACAAGTGTAATTGCAAAAGCATTGTCAATCCACACGCAACAATGATGTGGGCAGAATATAATCTAAACTTTGATGGCGCAAATAAGCAGTGTGTCCATACAGAGCGCTGTTCATTTAACATGCTCATGTTTTTTGGTGAACTGAATGTATCCGTTTCTGAACATTTGGGGTGGAAATCGCAGGGTACCTCACGATACGATATATGGCTCACGATAACGATACGATACAGCAATTCTGCGATAATCAATGTATCGCTTGACAATCCTTTAAGTGACACATCACAATATCTAACTATTAACACAAAGTTTACTATTTATTTGCTGCAAATCCAAACTGTTAGAAAACAGCACAATTCTGCTCCGTCTGTAAATAAAACTACAGAGCAGCTATGAAAAATTATTATCAAAACATTTGTCCATAAAATGCAAATTCACTGAATGTTTTACTGCGAATAAAAATTGCTGTGTACAACCTAAGTCTAATCACATTATATTAATAACTGTTCGGTGACACAGCGTTGTGCTGCCCTTTCTCTTCCTGCTGATAGCTGTATTTTTAGGCCACTGGGAATTTTGAGTTTGAGTTTTGACCCTCTGGGGTTGCTGTAGCTGGTCTGTTTGGCGTGCAGAAGCAGCAGATCAAGACAGTGCTCACACAGAGCTCAGGAAACATGTACTTTAAGTATTTGCACAGTGTGTCACTCAGGATGTTCAGCATGTGAAGCAAAATGTGTAGTTTATATTAAGATTGTATTTTCGCAATTGCGATGCTAATGTCCGTTAGCATGTTAATGGAGATTCCTATTATATGTTAGCATTGAGCTAACTGTCAAAGCACTATTTTTTTATTATTATATATTAATATGTATGAATATGATGGGCTGGAATATCGATACAGCCTCATGGAAAAATGTACAACGATATATTGCCGTATCGATTTATTGTCACACCCCTAGAGAACATGAAGTCGCACACTGTTGACTTCGTCTAAACTACTAAAATACTGGGAAGGTCAACACATTATGAAGAAAGGCAGCACAAGGAAATTATGCTGAGCTGTTACATCGGCGTGATGGAGGAAAACATGGGTGTATAATCCACGGTGGAAAGCCGGCTTAGAGACGGTTCAGAAAATTATTATACACTTTAGTTTTTTTTTTCGACCTAACATGAACGAGGGGAAGATGTGACGTTCAGTTGTTTGAGCATCTCAATGTGGACACTGGAGACGCACATTAAAACCAGGTGTAAATGTTATCAGGTTAAAATAATATCTATCTGGAAACAAGACGCTTTTTAATGACAGGGGGTCTTAGATTTTCTTCTCTAAGTGTGCTGCAACTAGGTTTTTCACTGTTTGCTTATAAATGTAATCACTGTGCATGCAGAAGGATTGGAGGGAAAGTGGCCAGCTCTAGCTGCACCTCTATCCTCCTGGACTCTGACTGTGAAGAAGAAACTACCAGAAAGGTGAGCGCGAGCCGCAAGCGACGCCTTAGCAGCTGTCTGCCTGACGATGATGACCGACCGGAAGAGGTGAGCGTTTGCTACAGACCCTAACGATTATGATTCAGCCTTTTTGTCCCTGTTGCTGTTTTTTTTCATGCTGTTTTACATGTGTGTTTTTTAGCGGGGAGCAGCAATAGATTCAGCAGACTTCAGTGGCATAAATGATGAGGAAATGCTGGCAGCCGTCCTGGAGATGAGTCGTCAAGAGGCCGGGCTGTCAGCTCCACCCTCCCTGGAGGATGAGCCAACCAGCAGCCCTGACACAGGCTTTGGGGACACAGATGCCCATGACCTGGCCTATCATACTGATCTGCTGGAGACAGACATCAAACAGCCTGCAGGTAGTCCAACTTCATGAGGTGAAGACATTCAGTAGATGAGTTTTCTACAGGGGGCAATCAATTTTTACTTTAGTCTAAGCATAATGAAATATATTGACGCTCTGCATCGGTCGGTTGTCTTGCTAGCACACGCTGCTTGGAATCAGTGTGGCTTTCTGCATTTACACAAACACTCAGGTAACATTGTCATTAAGTATTAAGTGAACAGGCTTGTGTGTCTGTTGATCTGGTGTAGATGTGCTGGATTCACTGGACTTGACAATGGATGAGAACAAGGAGAACCAGACTCCAGAAGGTGTGCAGCAGCAGGGGGAACTGGACTGGGTCCAGCAGTACAGTCTGGATCAGGAGAGGGAAGAACAGGAGCTGCAGCAGGCGCTGGCCCAGAGCCTCCAGGAGCATGTAAGCTCAGCTGCCATGTGAAACCTGCTGTACACTCGTTTGCATAGGCAGAGTTGGAGAGAGGAGTTTGTTGTGCTAGCAGTTCCTCTACGTACACAACAAACTCCTCTTCCTTATTTCCACCGTCGTCTTCCTGCAGCGACACACCGGGATCCTTTCTGTGATGTTGTCAGACACCTCGAATAACAGTCCAGGGCTCAACGTTAAACTTTTTTGCAGCTCCCGGCTCCACCGGGTCAGTTGGTTTGAAACTTACTGGCCCCAATACAATTTTTACTGTCCCTCCCTCCCAAAATTACATTGTGTTACAACAAAACCAAAGACTTATAAGTTATGTTATACTGTTAACATGTTTAAGCGGTTTTTAAATACATCCTGGATATAAAAACACTCAAATGTAATCACAGTTAAAATTATAAAAAAAATAAAAAGGTTAACACAGAGCAGCGGATACAGGTCGCCATGGTAGCAACCTGTCAATCACAAGGTAGTTCCGCCCAAAAGCATAAGCTGCATTATCGTCTATTTCCCCTCTAAACGGGATCATAATTTACTAAATGAACATCATGCTGTGTTGAAGAAGACTTGAAACTAGCGACTGAGACCATAAACTCATCAGGAAAGTGTTTACTGAGGGAATAAATCAGCTGACAAGTAGAAACACTTTAACATTATTTCTAATGGTACCGGACTTCTTTTTGCAACCAGCAGACTCGCCCCCTGCTGGCCGGTGGAGAGAATGCAGGTTTGGGTTCCGTCTGCAAGGTTTCACTTTCAGACCCAGACGTTGCCGTTTGATTGAGATTAGAGAAATGACATTTGACAACCGCTCGTCACGTAACTACAGATCTGACAACGGTGCGCTCCATGAGCTCCAAAACAGCTGCAGGATGTTGAGTTTCTGATTTATTTTTTTTAAATGCTAATGTTTTCATTGCTAGTTCAGCTGTCCTGACGTTACTTTTCACTGGCCCTGGCCCCTGGCCACCTTTTTGTACCTACGAGTCATTTTGACACCAAAATATGTGAAAATGGGGCCCCGAGTTTAAAAACGCTGAAAATATCCTTTAATGACGAGTGTTGAGTCTGAGCTGGTGTTACATTACAATAGTCCTCTTTTATAATTTTCTAAATATCATTGATCTCACTGAAGCATGCAGTTAATGAGCAAGCAGACGTGACCTAAGTGAAAATGCAATGCTGAAATATCTTATGCTAAATCTCAATAATGTAATGCGTTGTCTTCACCTCTCCCCGTACAGGAGGCCCAAGAGATGAGAGAGGATGATGATCTGAAGAGGGCCACTGAGCTCAGTTTGCAAGGTATGAAGCAAGATGAACTGAACGTTGAGTAGCTGGCTCTTGAAATTCGTGAGTCCTGATCATCACTCAAAATCACTGAGCATCTCTGGTGAAGTAGTGTGTGTGTGTGTGTGTGTGTGCTAAAGTAGTTTCTTATTTCACTTTGGCGTTTCTTTTTCATAAAGCCTTGAGAAATGAAGGTCTCTCACTCTGCTCTTGCTCAGCGTCACAATATATTCATCCTACTAACGTTTCTGTCCCTCTGGACTAGGGTTGGGTATCATTCAATATTTTACGATACCAGTACCAAAACCAGCACCCTTAAAGTCATACAGATACCAGGAAAGTACTTCATTCTATACCTTGCATAAAATGCTTGATTTGGTAGCCTATTATTATTTTTATTGTTTTTATCGACAAGCAAGGTTATCTTTTTTATTTTTTTCTTGTGACAAATAACTTACATAAAAGTATTGGGAAACTGTATCGCTCCTCATCCTAATTAGTTCTCCTCACGGGTAAGATTATACAGGGAAAGACTACAGCTTGGGAGTTTTTTATATTTGAATGAGAGAGGAGGAGAGAAATAGTTTAGTGACCAAATAAGTTGTGATCAATAAACTGAATTGAAAGAGAGTGAGTCACAAACCTCCAAAAACGACAGTCACAGGTATAAAACGAGTAAGGAGTTTGTTTAAACAAGTCACTAAACTAAAGACTTACAAAAAGAGTAAAGAGAGGCTGCACGTCCAGCCAATCAAACCGACTACACCTGAAGCAGCCGCAGCCGGAGGCTCCGTCAGTAAAATCAGCTGATCGCTGCTGCGCCACAAAAGCCTTTAACTGATGTGATGGATCGCAGCGATCGATCAGTGACAAGTGATGTGAACAGCAAATAAAAATGTCCAGAGAAGTGTTAAATGACACCAGAACATGAAACCAACGGAAAGCCAAGCTTGTGGTGAGAAACTGGCAACAGTGACGAACGCGTCTGAGACGCAGCCGAAGGTGAGCGGCTGTTAAAATCAGCGCAAACTGAGCGCGTGCAGCCTTTTTTATACAGGTGCAGGCACATAAGCGAAAAAGACATGTTCTTCTCTATTTTGTTGTGTTGCTTGTGTGTTTGGCTGCAAATAAAACCATACAAAAGCAATTTTTTTGCCACAATATGGTTACAAAAAGTGTCAACTGAAGTTCTGGTTTGTCTGGTTTCTACTCGATACCTTAAAGATTTCGAGTTGCGATACTGTTCCCTACTCTGGAGCTTCTTCAAAAGTGTTTTAAACTATTCTTACAACACAACTTAAATAGATGATGCTCCGTCCATTCTGTGTGCACAGGTCTGGGATAGTTATTCTCCTGTGGGAGTGTCTCTCAGTAATTGACAACAACATGTGTAAAACCTGTTCCATTATATTCCACATATAAGAAGAAGAAAAGAAACAGGAACAAGTGAGACAACGTGTCACAAAGTCTATTGTGATGCCGAGCAAGAGCAGAGTGTAAGAGTGTTTGTTTCTCTAGACCCTTTCCAACACTCACCAGCACCTGAGGCAGCTGGATGTGCGAGTATCTCCTTTTATTCACACAAACAAAAGACCCCAGGTTGACCACATCACGGCAAAGTGAAACTCAGCATCACTTGCTTCTCAACATCACATGATGACGCTGTTCAATCAGACTCACTGTGCTGTGAAAAATGCTGAACCTGTATCAATACCTCACCTTGTCACCCAACAGAGTTTAACAACTCTCTGCCTGAGCTGCTGTGCTCAGATGATGATTCTGGCAACGAGGATGTGCTGGACATGGAGTACACTGAAGCAGAGGCTGAGAACCTGAAGAGGAACGCTGAGGTACTTGACATCCTGCTGCCAGATGTCTGCCTTGTAATTTTGAACAAATAGTAGAGCAGTCTAACTCATGAGTAAAAAGAGTTCACAATAAACTAAAAAGCAACTATTAAGCACTACAAAACACTGAAGTGAAAGTCCTCATTGTACAAAAGAAGCAGTCCGGCTTAACATTTCTCATGAACCACTTTGATTCATCAGAACCTGCTAATAAACGTTGTGATCCACAGAGCGGAGACTTGGCCAACTCTTTCAGACTCATCAGTGTCGTCAGTCACATTGGGAGCAGCTCCTCCTCTGGTGAGCACCTGTGTGTGTATTTGTGTCTCCGTTCGTAGTGTAGATAAATCCTGTATCAACATTTATGCAACTTAATGCCCTTCTGCAAAACAGCACGTCAAAGCCATTAGAGGTGTCAGACTGAATGTTGGCGTGTAAAGCCCGACCAGGAGAGTGCCAGGATTTAAGTGCTGTGTTACTGTGTATTCAGACCAAACGTGAATTTAATCCTTGCGGGGGTTTTATCGCTGGACTAACTGCCAAGTGTTCACACACACAACGCTATAACGCAAATAAACACAACCCGCGGATACTACAGCTGTATGAACATAAAGTAAACATGTTGCTGTGATTTAATTGCAATAAAAGGATCAAACTGAAACCGAAATAACTAAAACATGATGCAGATTTGTTAAACATATGAATTGACTGAATCAGGGCTATGCTAACCTGTTCACAGTAAAGTACAACAGCAGCTGGAATAAAGCTGATTTAATAAAAGCAGTTTACTCTGAGCTCCTCCCGCGAGTAAACGGCGTAGTTGTCAGAGCAGAATCCAGACCGATTACGGGGGTTTATTTGTCCCAATGCGCTGTCCTCAACTTCTCCCCTGAGTTTAGCAGCCCTCCGTCGGCTAGCGGCATTTCAATCCCTCGCTCTGCCTGGTGCTCTCCAAACAACGCTTTGAAACCCTCGGTGACGTCTGGAAAATCAACGCTGATAGGCTATCGCAACTCACGCGAAAGCCTCAAAGTGGGAGATCTACAAGTGACAATAGACACTAGTAACCGTGGCAATAAAAACTACCTGAACAGAGTTCACGAATAGTGAATCAATACAAGAGAATTGTAAGAAGAGCACAGGGACGTGCATGTTAGGTCTTTATAAGAGGAAGTGTTCTGGGAAGAGAGGACTTCTTTTCTTGAAGTCAGAGAGGGGCGCCCCCGCTCTGATGGCGTGCAGCAGCTCGTTCCACCATCGTGGCGTCACAGATGACAACAGGGACTAAGATTGCTTTGTGTGAAGGGCGGCAGAGCCAGATGGTGTTTGTTGGAGGAGCGCAGCGGCGAGAGAAATACACTGACATGATATTTACACTTATAGTCATTTAAATAGTCACAGTTTACTACAAGTTGTTTGATGATCCAATAGATTCATACCTGCTGCCTCCACTCTGCACAACATTTAGCAGGCCAGTGAAATCGCCTGGTATTGTCTTAGGTTGTAATGACAACGCTTGATTTATACTCCTGCTTAGGGGCTACGTGCGTAGCCAGCCATCTATACATCTGTCATTCTGCAATTACACCCCCAGACGCTAGTCGGCGTTAGCGCTACCGCGTCCACTGTGTTGACTTTTGCCAGGCGAGCAGGCTAACTTCCGGTTTAGCGCTCCGCTAACGTGAATGGGGGTAAAATTGTATACGCGCGGCTGGTGAAGCCTTTTCAAATGTTACTGACCGAGTGGATCACATTCTGATTTCACTCGGGTTGTGACGGTCAAATATATCGATCCACTGTCCGTTTTGGCCACTAGTAAAAGTTACTACAAAGCACGGTCACTTCCTGTCGGCTCCGAGGCGTTGCGAGGCTACCCAGCAGACCAATTACAATGCTTACAGTCCGCGTCGCCTTGACGTGTAGTTACATTTTTGAGAGGTGCGCGTCAGGTGATTTGACGCAGAAGTATAAATGACACTTTAGGCATACCATGGCACATCACTGCCTGTCCTCACATTCATTATTATCTTTTCCACACTAGGCCATTACATCAGCGACGTGTATGACATGAAGAAGCAGTCGTGGCTGACCTACAATGACCTGGACGTGTCACGCACACAGGAAGCGGCGGTCCAGCGGGACCGTGACCGCAGTGGATACATCTTCTTCTACATGCACAAGTGAGTGTAGCAACATTTATGGCCACAATGAAACTGCTGGATCCTGACCAGCCTCCTTGACCCAATGTGGCAGGGATTTTTATTTTAATTGTTTTTGCCGAGGCCGCATTTGCTTTCGTGTTGGATAAATTGTGATTCCTATAAAAGGATAAAGGTGAATATTTATGCAATGCAAAAATATTTTGTAATTTCAGTGAGTCACCGCACCAAACACAGCATACTGGATTACGTTTAGCAGTATTTGTGTGTTCCCGCCAGAGGACATTACGTGAGCGAGTTGGCCGACACGTTGTCTTGTGTTTCCGCAGGGATGTGTTTGAGCAGCTGTCTGAAATGGAGAGATCTGGAGCGAGCGCCACTTCAGAGGCAGGAAGGAACATCCTGCAGCCCCTCTGAGCGCTACAGCTTTGCTCAGCCGCTGACAAACACACATCCACAGCTGAACCCTGGTAGATTGAGCTCTCCTCTGAACATTCAACGTTGAGTACTACTGATTGCCGTCCTTTTTTTTTTGGTCGTCTTCAGGCACTTTTCCTCGACAAATCACTAAATGCCGACACAGGCGCTCAACTGTCTAGACTCTTTAAGATAGCAGAAATGCAGATACAAATGTTCAGTGGATCAAATTTTACCTCCCTTGTTTTTGGGGCTGGAGTTTTTCTTTGCTATGATTTTATCAAACAACTGTTTTGTAAAGGTTTTTTTTTTCCTTTGTTTTCTTGATACACTTGTTTAAAATCTAAAAACTTCAGACTTCCACTTAAAAGCAACTATCGAACACCAGATGCTGCTGGCGCTTCGTGGATTGTATGTTTTGCAGACCCTTTATTTCCCATATGAACTAAATAAAGATATATTCTATGTTGGAGTATAAGCTATTATAGAGGTAGAGGGTTGTTGTATTTAGCGGGTACTTTTGGTGCAATATTTGTGTTCTGGCTCAAACTGGTCAATTCAAATCAGCTTTCTGTCACAATGTGTGTGGATGTTTGCCCAGTTGCTTTTTGTGCTTGACTTATGAACTAATTTGTGTGTGTGGCTGTCTCCTTATTACAGTTTTTTTTTTTTTTTTAACCAGTAAGTTGACTGACTAAGCCTGTTTTTACTGAGCTTTTCTCAGTAGAGCCCACTTTATTATTTTGGGGTTTTGACCTTGTGCCTCCCAAGAAAACTTTTATAAATATGTATACAAGCTTTACTTTGAACGTTGCACAACCTTGTCTTTGAATGTTTGTCAATGTGTAAGTCAGATTTTCCTTTATAAAAAGCCAAGATTTTCTATTTATTGCCGCATAGGGGTGATTTATCTTAATTAGCCCAAATAGAAGTCATTAATACTAGACCACCAGGAAAGCTAGCTATAGCGTAATGTCTTTTATTTTGTCATCCTTAAGGCCAGTATACAGTACTTAACACCGTTAGAGCTCTGCTAACCCTGGTAAACAACTTCCTATCAGGCATGTTTGATTATAGAGTGGAGCAAACTGTTATTTGTGTTCTGGTTCCAATACTAAACACTGGTTGTACAGCTCTTTTTTGTTTGTTTGTTTGTTATCACTGTAAACATTTAAACCCTATTTCAGTGCACCATGAATTGAAAGCATTGAAACACGGTGCTAGCTGGTCATATTCAGACCACACTAAAGGTTTTCCCCACACAATAGAAGAAAATCTATTACAATATAGTATTATAAGACATGGGTAATAAAGGAGCAGTATGGACTGAATATCTTTATAGTTGTTTTTAGGAAGTGTGCATTATTATCAGCTGACTCCTGGAAGTACAGTATTGTTGCACTATGAACAGACACCCAATTATGACAGATCGGTTCTCCTTTTTTATGTTCGCCTTGGATTTCCATTTCTTAAACGTTGCGCTCTCCTGAACATCCTGTCCCTAATGCAGTGTAAAGAGGGTATGATGTATTTGTGAAGTAAAAATGAACAGCTTTTTCTACCCTTCATACACAAATGACTCTTCCTAAAGCAGATTTTAATAAAATATTCCAGTGAAAGTGCACAGACTTTGAATTTGATGTTTGAAAAAGGGTACTGCCAGGTGATTAAAGTCCCGTTGCCCCAGCTTGTGGGACCGTGTCCTTTACGTTTGGTTAGGAAGGAGGGCATGAAAGTGAACAAAACAGTAGTCCCACCTGATAACAGGACTGTGAACAACAATATGAAGCACCATAGTACACGTAGTGAGCAGGTGACCGTCACCTATCCTGACTGCATCGCTTCGTCAGTGGCTCCAGATGTCTCCCTGTGAGTCTGTTGTACTCACTCAGTATGTAGCTTTCCCTCTGCAGCATCTGGAAACAAACAAAAACAGTACATTTTTAAACACCCTATGGTTCTTTACAGTGAGAATATAGCACATTCAGATTCAGAGTACAATGTAATTCAACCATTTCATAGAAACAAGCCATCAAGTCAAACAGATCTAAAACAACGGTGTGAGCAGAGTTTGCCGTTCTGCTATGAACACATTTTACTGATTGCAATACCGAAGAGAGAGTCTGTTTAAAAAAAGGGATGACAGTGGCGTGGAAGTGTTGCTGGAAAAACATTCGTTGATTGGTTTTTGTTTTTGTTCAGCGGTGAGAGATTTCCGTTCACCTCAGTTGTGTTGGGGTGGAGGAGGCACATACAAATAAATGTGGAGTCATAAAAGCTAAACTATCCACGTGTCCACATACCAGTGGAAGCTAAGTGAGGAAACGTCACTTTGTAATTTGGTTGAAGTTTGTTTTTCACATTAAGATTCCAAACCTCAGTCCATTCTTCCTCTGTCTCGTGTCTGTAGCCCAGCAGGTGGCAGATACCATGTGCAGTGACAACCTATAATATGAAGCAAAAGAGGAACAATAAAAGCCAGCTGATGTCAAAGCAACAACAACTATGCACCGTGAAAGAAAATGTCACTGCAAATCTGAACGCTTGACAGTGAACACAGCTGAATGTGAGAAACAAATAATCAACAGGTTGCTTTTCTGAGAGGGGCCACGACTAAGGCTTGCAATCACGGTGTGCAGTGCTGCAGCTACTCACGGTGAGGGCTCCGTGCAGATCTAGGGATTCTTCCTGACACTGCTTCATCAGAAACTCGACCCCCAAGAAAATGTCCCCAAGGTTCAGCTCATCTCTGTGAAGGGGGCAGGGCAGCTTTCCAGGTCTCAGGTCCTAAAACCACAAAATTATCATTTTCAACTGTGATTATTTGAAAAAGGTCCAAACCTAATCATTAATACAGAGTTCTTCCTCAACTCTGGTGACGAAGAACTCCTCCAGGACTCTGAGACCCCCACTGACACTTACCCCCCCCCAAAAAACACACACACCCCTGAACACAATAATGCTCTACTTGATCTGTGTCCATTGCACTAATATTTATTTTATGCTTACTGTTAAATTTTGCACATTGCTTTTTTCCCCATTAGTATTATTTTGTATAACTAAATTTTTGATCTCTTTACTTGATCTATATTTCTATATGTATGTTCTAAAGCACCAATATACCAAGGCAAATTCCTCGTGTGTGAAAACTCACTTGTCACTTTGTGTTGAAAAGTGGTCGGGACATAAGGGCTCAGATTAGAGACACTTAACTCAGGAAACATCACAATACGCCATATAAGGTTCATGAGCACGAGACGAAAAGATCCTTTAAAACATTGTTTTAAAGATTTCCTAAATGCTGAGATAGGCGCAGGAATTTTTGATCATTTAAGACTTAAACTGCATTCTGGTGAGAGTTTCTGCACCAATTTATGGTGGAAATGTTTTTATTTATGTAAAAGGAAATGCAAAATTCAGGTTGCACATTACATTTCAAAATGTATGTAAATAAAACAGAATCTAAGTCAGTGCAGCTCTCAGGCATTTTGTGCTGCTTTCAGATCTGTTTCTGCTGTAGATCAGCTTTTCTCCTGTAATATCATCCCTGCTGAGGCAACACATGCAGGCCTTAATTATTCTTCCCTCCTCTTTTGTCACGTTCACAGGGAGAGAACAGAAAACTTGGCCAAAAAGAAACTGTGTCAGGAAGTTGTTGAAGTTACTAATTGGTGCTGCACGTATTGGGGTAATTTCATAAATCAGTAGCTTGGGGTTTTTTTTTCTGACAATGCACATTTGTTTCTTCTATATTTTAATTACATTGCATGTTTTCTTGATGTGCAAATAAAACTTTCTAAAGGCATTTTCATTTGTTATTTAACTGCAAGCCACATTTCAGAAGGTTTATTATAAATTATGCTTTTAAAAAAGTGGTGGGGACATGTCCCCTGCGTCCCCGGTGTGAATGACACCTATGGTACCCGGCAATAAACCCCATCCTGATTTTACGTCGCTTCCATTATGTTGGCATTTAGTCATATTTACCTCGTAGAATGGAAATGAGAGCACATCCGTAGGCACGTTTTTCTTTCTATATACGTTATTAATTTGCTGAATCCTGCGGTTATCCACGCAAATGATGCCCAGGTCGAATTTCTGCACTCCCAGTATGTGCCTCAGTGTGTCCACGTCCTTGCGCAGCCTGGCGCGGCGAAGAGGCACCACCTTTTGGAGATTCCGCAGTACTACTCCCATTCTGAAATCCGGCGTAAAAAAAAAAACCCCAACGAGACGACTATTTCAAGACAATCTTGAGAAGACATAGGTGAACTTTAAAACCAAGCCGCCTCCTGCCGCGATGAACCTGTGGCGGCAGCGGTAAGTGTGCGGCGAGCGGTGTTCAAGGTGACACCGCGTCCTGTAGTTCGACATGGAGATCCCCGAAACCGACTATGTAAGCTTTCTCTGGATTGTGTCGACATGACAGTAGAGTTAGGATAAGTTAAACATATTCTCTGTAAGTGGCGGCTTTGCCTACTCGCGCAGTGAAACGTGGGCAGTCGCGTTAGCAATGACCGGGGGGACCGATAGATTTGTCGGACCGGAACCGGATGTGGGAGAATATGTTTTGAACTGAACCAAAAAAAAAAGTCAACATCGCAAACAAGCTGTGAAAGGTGAGGTTTTTTTTATATTAAAGTTGCATAATTAAGAAGTATTGCTGGAGAGGTTTCTGTTTTGTCCGTGTAAAACCTCAAACGGCAATGAAACAAACTTTGCTAAGCTAACTTTGACAGTGTTTGTGGTGTTAGCTTAAATGCTAGCGGCCGAGTCATCGTGCGTTTTTCATAATGTTCTTTTGGCTTTTAACGCCACAGTGAGTCAACTTGGAACAACCTGAGAGGTCGGCACAGTATTGCATCTTTCTGCTACTTGAATGCCTGCGTGAGAAACATTTCCTTCAGCAAATAAACAATCAGGAGAACTGACTGAACATCCGCTAACATTTGCGCCATGAATCCATCCAATCCGTTTGGTAGTTCACAAGGTGGAGCCTTCCAAGCCCCGAGCAACACTCTGAACACTGGTTTGTTCCAGCCATTTGGACAGCAAAGTTCTAGCAATCAACCCCACACTATGGGGTTTTATCAACCATCAGCCTTCGGACAGCCGTCTGTCCTGAATCAGCCCCCACCTCATGGGAACACCATCTTTGGACAGGCCCCTGCCTTTGGACAGTCCTCTACACAGGCCCCCTCGTTACCTACAATAAGCCAAGCTCCAGCATTTGGACAGACCTCAATAGGAATGAGTAGCTCAGGCTTTGGTAGTAGCACCGCACCAGCTTTTGGACAGACTAGTGGGTCAAACCAGAGTTCAGTCTTTGGGCAGACGCCTGCATTCGGACAGCCTTCGGCATTTGGACAGGCCCCGGGATTCGTCCAGCAGGCCCCAGGATTTGGTGAACAGCCACCAGCGTTTGGCCAACAGCCTACTGGGTTTGGAAACTCCCAGATGACTTCTGGCTCCACCGCTGCCTTAGGGCAACCTCAGCCACTGGGTTTTGGACCGTCTGTGTTTGGACAGCCAGCATCTACCAGTGTCACCACTAGTGTATTTGGCACAGCTCAGAGTGTGACCCAGAGCAGGGGCTTTGGAACATCCAAGTTCAGTTTCAAGCCGGCCAATGAGGCACTGTTCAAACCCATCTTCAGTGCCAGCCCTGAGCCCGCTAACCCTCAAACTACTTCAATGTCCAGCTCACCTTTTGGCAGCAGTGGGTCCCAGACAGGCTTCAGCACCATGAGTAGCAGCAACACCACCACCACCACCACCACTGGCTTCTCTTTACTGACTGGGGCCAAGTCGCTGGGCTTCAGCTTCTCACAGCCGGCAGCAGCCGCCTCTATTTCTTCCCAGAACAATCCGCTAACAACTGGCAGTAGCAGCAGTCCTTCCAACACTCTGCAGTTCACCTTTTCCCAGCCAGCCGCCCCCTCCAGCTCTAGTACTAATGCATCCACCACCCAGCCCACCACCCCGTCATCTTTCAGTTTTTCAACCAAAGCCCCCCCGCCCCAGACCAAATCCATTTTTGGAAGAACCAGTTTTGGTCAGCCCTCAGCTTTTGGTGACACCAAAGCTAAAGCAGAGACTAGTACAGACGAGAAAGGGAGCAACGTTGAGGGCCTAGGAGGCACAAATGCATTTGCACGATTTAGCAAAGGCACCAAGCGCAAGGAAGATCCAGCGGGCCCCAGCACTGGCCCAGAGAAGCCTGCCATAGAGGAGGATGTTCCAGGAGAAGCAGATTCACCAAGACATCCCTCTAAGAGGCCCCTAATGAGGTCCCGTGGCCCACCAGGAGGCTTATTCGGGAGGGCCCTGAACAGTCTTCTTAGAGATGGCACTAACCCAGTGAGGCGAGAGGCCACAAGGGAGACTCAGCAGCAAGCATCGACGTGGGAGGAGACGGAGAAGGACAACGCCCAAGCTCAGGGTGACAGCCTACCGGCTACACCGCCCACTGCACTGACCAGGGATGTGCTGGAGAAAGCTGAAGAGTCAGGTGAGAATCATACATACACCCACATTACCTGCGTTTAGCATCAAGGTGTGTTTAGGACTTTCTGAAACCTATCTGCACTGTGAAAAGCAACTCTGCATGATAGAATCACTCTTAAATGACTCAGAAGGATGGTGCCACCAGATCAAAAATGCTCACATTTACTTTTTATTGTCCAGTGTGTTGTTTGTTTGTTTGTTATAATGACCAAATCTTTTCACGTGTAGACACACTATTAATGTGGTGGCAAGTCCTCCACACCCGATAAGAAATCTCAGAATTTGATTGTAACTGGTAAGAATGACGAACATATTTGAAATATCCATGGATCCATTTTGTTCCTCTCTACACCTGCTCAGGACTGGGCAATAAAACAATAATCATAATTATCATGATATAATTTTCTTCAATAACAATATAGAAAATGTTCAATAAATGTTTGATTTAATTCATTTGAATCACGGCCGAATTAGCACTTAATTTTTCCTATGAAGATATTTATTTTATTGAGAAAAGGGACAGAAAAAAGATTTAATCATTATTGCTTTGAATGTTTTACATCACATTTGTTTAGTGATCCACTGTTTGGAAAGTGTTTGTCATGTTCTGACCATAAAGAAGTTTATTAAAGTTTAAAGCCACAATTAATTATAGAAACCAGACTAGGAGCAAAAAGAAGCCTTTAAACTAAAAAATAATAATAATTGTTTTGACATTTATCGGGATAATTATTGATATCGAATGATACAAGTTTTTTATCTCACTTACATTTTTGAACATAACGCCCAGCCCTACTTCTGCGGTGACAATCACAATAGGCTTTTGGTTTTGATTAAGTATTACAGTGGAAACCTCTGACAGTGTTCACGTCTGTCCGGGTCAAATTGGTCACTAGAAGCTGATGATTTTTCCTTTTCTTTATTTCCCTTGCAGATTACCATCTAATTGACGTTTGCATATTTATTACATTATATAAAGTAATGAAACAGACACCTTCAGTAATTACTGAACTTTATTGACTGTTTGAAAATACAGTACAGCTGTTTCAAATTGGTGTGCAGTTTACAAATACAGTAACGGGAGTAGTGCAACTAGGACAACTTGGATTATTAGAAAATGTTCATCCTGTTGTCTGCCTATTGCCCGTCGTCCCTCTATAGACGCAGCAAAAGCCCCAGACGCGAAGCTGGAGATCACAACCCCAGTGAAACGCGGGGTACGCAGGGAGAGCTCGGAGAGCCTGAGCGGCATGTCTCCCACAGACTGCACCACCATCCAGTGCAGGAATGTGCCTCCAGCCCTCAACAAGAAGGACACGATCGGGAAGCACTTTGGTCGCTTCGGCAAAGTTCGTAAGATCTTCTGCCGGCCTGCCAAGAACCTGGCCATAGTTCACTTCGATCACCATGTGAGTTAACTCTGTGCTACTAAAACTGGGAGATAACGATTACTGATCTGATCCTCAGCTAGCTTTGTTTTTTCAGCACACTTAAGACAGTAAATTTGATCTGTTACTCCACCTAATATTCCCTATTTGATATATCCAGAGTGGAGCACTGGTTTTACTACGAGTTGTTTGGACTTCAGCTCTTTTTTTTTAATCCGTCCCCTTTAATCTAGATCATTCTGATCCAGAAATCCTGTGCTTTGCTGTCCAGGATCACGTAACCCCTCTTAATTTTGTGCCAGTTTTTCAAAGCAACATTGGATTGGATCACCCTGATCCGGATACAAAGTTTGCAGGATTACCATATACATATTTCCAGTTCTCTAAGTGGGACTACAAATCACAACGTCTGCTGTTAATGATATAAAGACCAACCGTTAGAACAGCTAGCGTGGGTTAACATTAATTTGAAGATAAAGCACAATAAAACAACACAAACATTTCCTTTCATTTTCAATTTCTTTAAACAGTCAGACCATCTGACCCACAACACCTCCAAGAAAAACAAGAAAATAAACATTATTCACAGATACACTGTTGAGTGCTGTCCAATAGTCTAATAATTAAAATACAAATCATTCAGAGTTCAGAGAGCACCTTTTAGCCTTTTAGGAGGCGATCTCAGAATGAACTTGTTACAAACTACTTCGCCTCTGATGATTGTGCCTTTTTTAATCACTGTACGGTAATAAGTGACATCATTTTTTGCATTATTTTGTTTGATATTGAAGCTGTTTGGCGGATTATTTATTTTTTTACTTTACTGTACTGAATGGCTAATAAGTACTGTCTACTTTATGTACTTTAACACTATAAAGTTTAAACAAATCAAGTGCAAAATACAAATAAATATGTGTATAGGCTACTACATGACAAAAATGTTATTATTTGGAAAATTTGATTGTTTTTATGACATTTTGTTACTGAAATCCACCCTGAAGCCATCCTTCTGTTGGGATCAGGATAATCCTGATTTATTTTTATTTTTTTGGATCAAAGGGATCCCAATCCTGCTAAAAAAACTGAATGCTTGATCCAGATCACAACCAGGATTGGATTAGGTGATCCGATAGACCTCTGAACAACTGGGCCCAGAGATAACTCCAAACGTTAGCTAGCTAACCCACTAGTCCTGCTTTGTGAGACCGGCCAAAGATGACGGTGTGTAGTTTTCAGTGAGATCACGATGTTATTTTGCTCTCTCACTTCAACTGTTGTCTCTTTCAGGCGTCTGCGGCTAAGGCAAAGAAGAAAGGCAAAGTCCTGCATCGACACGAACTCCTTATCCTGTGGCAGAAAAAGAAGCAGAGTAAATATGACACATTTCTATGAACGCTCTAAGAATGTAAAAATTATTGCTATCACACAACAGGCAAAGTTCTGCTGTATTTATATTGCTGTTTAGAGGTACAGGCCTTCAAGCGAAATAATAATAATATAATAATAATAATAATAATAATAATCCTTATTTGTAGAGCACTTTTCAAAAACAAGTTACAAAGTGCTTTAACAAGTGTAAAGAATAATACAAAAAAAACAAGATAAGAGCATGAAAAATTAATATAAAATTAGTAAAATACAATAAAATAAAAGGGATAAAATAAAGTCAAATAAGATCGGGAAAAGCTCTCCTATAAAAGTATGTTTTAAGAAGGGACTTAAAAGAGTTCACTGACTCAGCCGACCTGATTTCCTCGGGCAGGCTGTTCCAGAGCCTCGGGGCCCTGACAGCAAACGCTCTGTCCCCTTTAGTTTTCAGTCGAGACTCTGGAACAGACAACAGACCTCTGCCCGAGGATCTCAAGGTACGTGCTGGTGCGTATGG
>NC_060156.1:1991064-1993485 GCF_021292245.1 Micropterus dolomieu | reverse complement strand
AAATATTTTGTTATTTTCCAGCACAGTGAGCAGCTGTTTGGACACAATTCTTTCTAGAATCTTTGCAGTAAAAGGCAGTTTTGAAATTGGTCTAAAATTATGTGGGAGGGAGGGATCTAAACCAGGTTTCTTTAAAAGTGGGTTCACGCAAGCCGTTTTAAAATAATCAGGGACACAACCGGTAGATAGGGAGCTGTTGAAAACAGAGATCAAATGGGGCCCAACAGAATCCATTACTTTCAGTAAAAATTTTGTAGGTATTATATCAAGTGGGCCGGAGGACACTCTCATTTGTGATACTGTTTTTAAAAGCTCAGCCAAGTCGATGGGATAAAACTGGTTAAAACTCTGTTGTTGCTGGTGAGGAACCTCTGAGTAAGAGGCCACGGGGGTAATAGAGGCTCTGATTGACACCACCTTATTGGTAAAATAAGATAAAAACAATTCACAGTCATCATTACTTCCAGCTGAGGCACAAGGAGGGCTTGGGTTGGGAAAGTGACGTAAGTGATGTAAGGAGCATTTACTCCCTGCACTGAGTCATATTATTGATTCTGAGTTGTTTTTAATTTTTTGTGCATTAGGTCCAGGTGACAAAGCGAGCAGACCTGAAGAAGGAAAGGATGAGGCAGAGGGAGAAAGTCAGGAGGACACAGAGTCCAAGGCTGCTTCCTCCCCACTCAGAAGACCCGCACTCAGAGCACCTGCAGTCAGCAGCCGCGGGTAACACTCGCGCCTGCATGAAAGTGTTCTCGTCATTACAGCATTTTAGATGTAACTTTAGTTGTAATGCCTTCATCCAACGGGTCTGCACAGTTTTAGTGCCGTGACTGTTGTCTTTTCATGTGTCAGCTCTCCGGTGAAGAAGTCGTCTTTAGCCAAGGCTCTGCAGTTTGACACTGAACCCCAGAAAGAGGGCAGCGCGGAGGCCCAGAGCTCAGAGCGCCCTGTCCCCTCCTCCCTCCTGCACCTCATTGGCCAGGTGGCTGAGACCGCTGAGGACAAGTACCGCCTCCTGGAGCAGAGGGACAAGATCCTGCGTCAAGGTTGAGCCGCCTCTCACACCGATCTATTGCAGCCGTGAACATGGCTTAAAAACGTGAGAGACCTTCTAACCGTGTGTGCAATCTGTCCACACAGGTCGGCCCAAGAGGACGGACCTGGTTCTGTCTAAGGTGTTTGTGGGGACGTGTCCTGACATGTGTCCAGAGAAGGAGAGGTACATGAGGGAAACACGGAAGCAGCTGAGCGTATTCGAGGTCATCCCAGATACTGAGATGGTAACGTCCTTAATGCTTGTCTTCCATATTCAGAGAGTAGGCTTTCTTCACCTGAGACAGTAACGTGAGATGTTGCATCATGTCTCAGATTTCTTTCAGACACTTTTTTTTATTTAATCTGTGGCAGGCGTCACTTGTTGTACTGTCCTTCGCTTTAAGAATATTTAATAAAGAAGGCACTGTAGACGAAATAATTAATCTCGCCTCCTGTCTCCGACTAGGTGGACCACACAGCTGCCATCAAGGAGTACAGCCGATCATCTGCCGACCAGGAGGAGCCCCTACCCCACGAGTTGCGCCCCCTTCCTGTGCTCAGCATGACCATGGACTATCTGGTGACTCAGATCATGGACCAGGTCCAGGTAGTAGACAACTACCGGGACTGGTACGACTTTGTGTGGAACAGGACCCGCGGCATCCGCAAGGTAAGAGCAGAGATGGGGACTTGAGTCCGACATATCTTCGTCTTGTAACGGGCCAGTTTCTGAGATGCAGCCCATCTGTAGGCTATGATTGAATTCTCCTAACAGTATTCACATATTTAGATTATTTACGGGTCCAAGAAATATAGACCAAGGGTGGGGGTTAATAGCCTATTATTAGTTTTATTTAGTTATAACGTTACACTGGGTTTGAGAGTCGGGGATGTGTTGATTTACAGTCACTAATTGCATTGCACATTACATGGTTGTGCTCTGTAAGTGAAAAACAGGTTACAGTTACAGAATTCCTTATCTGTGCAGTTTTATAAGCAGCCAGGATTGAACACAACATTTATTATAACCACGAGAGACTTGGACTCTAGCTCAGAGACTTGAGACTTGACTTGGACTCTTGCTCACAGACTTGAGACTTGACTTGGACTCTTGCTCACAGACTTGACACTTGACTTGGAATCTAGCTCACAGACTTGACACTTGACTTGGAATCTAGCTCAGAGACTTGACACTTGACTTGGACTCTAGCTCACAGACTTGACACTTGACTTGGACTCTAGCTCACAGACTTGACACTTGACTTGGACTCTAGCTCAGAGACTTGACACTTGACTTGGACTCTAGCTCAGAGACTTGACGACTTGACTTGGACTCTAGCTCAGAGACTTGACGACTTGACTTGGACTCTAGCTCAGAGACTTGAC
>NC_060156.1:1986231-1991044 GCF_021292245.1 Micropterus dolomieu | reverse complement strand
GACTTGACACTTGACTTGGACTCTAGCTCAGAGACTTGACGACTTGACTTGGACTCTAGCTCAGAGACTTGACACTTGACTTGGACTCTAGCTCACAGACTTGACACTTGACTTGGACTCTAGCTCACAGACTTGACACTTGACTTGGACTCTTGCTCACAGACTTGACACTTGACTTGGACTCTAGCTCACAGACTTGACACTTGACTTGGACTCTAGCTCACAGACTTGACACTTGACTTGGACTCTAGCTCACAGACTTGACACTTGACTTGGACTCGAGCTCACAGACTTGACACTTGACTTGGACTCTTGCTCACAGACTTGACGACTTGACACTTGACTTGGACTCTAGCTCACAGACTTGACACTTGACTTGGACTCTAGCTCACAGACTTGACACTTGACTTGGACTCTAGCTCACAGACTTGACACTTGACTTGGACTCGAGCTCACAGACTTGACACTTGACTTGGACTCGAGCTCACAGACTTGACACTTGACTTGGACTCTAGCTCACAGACTTGACACTTGACTTGGACTCTAGCTCTAGCTTCTCTGGGTAAGAGAGCCTGTTTCAGGAGAGCTGCCTTCTTCAGGTGTCTGTGATGTAATCACGCTTAAATCTGGTGTGAACAAAAAAAAAAAAAAGATTTGTTTGTCCCCTAGTTTCCCTTTTTAAGGTCCAAGACAGTGTCCATAGCATTGAATAGTGAATGGCACTTTATTGACTCCGGCCACTTTTCCAGCTATTTATTGCAATTCGGGCTGCATACATTAAATATCACGTAGATTTTATAAAATTATGTTCAATAAAAAAAGCTTGTTAGACATTTGCATTGCCGCTTAAGGAAAAAGCTCTTAAGTTCCATGTCTGAAAAGCAGATAACTCCAGACCCACATTAATCTTGCAGCTGTCTGAGTTGTACCAGTTTTGCTGTTTTGCTATTAACTCCTCCTTCCGCACGCAACTATCTGATCCTGAATACTTCCCATCAGAGCAGCAGACACGTTGTTTCAACACACTTTCTGAGTCCAGTCATGATTTTGCAGATTTGGGGATTTAACAAGTAGACTTGGTTTGTAGACTGATTTTAAATTCCTTAACTCACCCACAGGACATCATCCAGCAGCACCTGTGCTGCCCGCACACGGTGTCGCTGATAGAGAAGTGCACACGCTTCCATGTGCATTGCGCTCACCACCTCTGCCAGGAGCATATCTCTGCTTTCGACGCCAAGATCAACAACGAGAACATGACAAAGTGCCTCCAGAGTCTCAAAGAAATGTACCAGGACCTGGCCACGCGTCACATCTACTGCTCCCGAGAGGCAGAGTTTCGTCAGTACAGCGTGCTGCTAAAACTCAACGACGGTGACATCCTACGGTCAGTCCATTAAAACAGATGCACACAAATGATCGAATGTGTTGGTGAAGTTTTATTTTTATAAAGCACCTTCAAAACACTTCAAAACCATCTTATACATCTTCACCTGTGACTTTTCATTTTGGTGCTTGTTTGCATTCACTGCGTTTCACACATCCGCTATACAGTAAATAAATACATCCTAACACTCCCTGTCCACGCAGTGAGGTGCAGCAGTTCCGCGACGAGGTGCGCAATTCCCCCGAGGTGAAGTTTGCCGTGCAAGCATTCACTGCAGTCAACAGCAACAACTTTGTGCGCTTCTTCAAGCTGGTGAAAGGAGCCTCGTACCTCGCCAGCTGCCTCCTGCACAGATACTTCAATCAGGTTAGAAACTGTTGCCTTCATTAAGGAATGAATTTGGATGTGTAATACTGTAAATGCACAGTTACTCTTTTCCTTATGTGCATGAGGTGAATCCAGGCAACAGTCCCTTTCCTGTTTTCACATATCAAAAGCATACATTTATGTTTTTCAAATGTGTGTGCGCACGCAGGTCAGAGCTAAGGCCTTGAAGAGCTTGAACATGGCCCACACCGTGGGTCCACGGTCAACTGCGTTTCCAGTTGAGGACGTAGTTCGGATGTTAATGTTCCCAAACGCTGCAGAGGCAACTGACTTCATCCAGCAGTACGGCCTCAATGTCAACGATGGGTGAGTGTTTGATAAACTTTTGAGTGGCTTAATTTGATGATAAATTGTTTTTAGTTGAACCGTACCTGATCATAACCCCACTATACTACACAAGACAGTTCTGGATCTCGTAATTGAGTAGTTTGGAGATTAAATGTCTTCATAGAAGGCCACATGATGGTGCTGCTGGCACATACAGGACCAAAAACACAACCTCCTTAGCAGAGTGATTGGGATTGGTCAAATTACTGTGAACCCTGTGTACCCGAGCGAGGAGCGTTGTAGCTTAAAGTATTTTGTGCAAATGTCCAACGGAAATGTCACTAAATATTGTTCACAGTGTGGTTGAGCTGAGCCGGATAGCCTATCAGGAACCAGACCTGCCTCTGTCCCAGAAGAAGTCAGATGTCATCCTCGCAAAGAAAACGATGTTGATCGGAGAGGTGGTGAACGGAGGCCCCCTTCCTAACCCTGTCCAGCACGCCCCTGTCTGCAGCTTTGACTCCCAGAACAAGTACCGTGGAGAAGGTGCTCTGGCTGAGCCCACTTCAAGCCAGTTCAACGGTATTTGCTCCATTACAGTGATCCAACCCTGGCAAATAGTTTCTATTCCTCCAATTTACAATAGACGTAGTGTCTCATTGAAATAGAACTGAACAGCGTTGTTTATATTGAAGACTAGTTCCATGTCTTTACCTCTGACACATTTTGTGTTGCATTTTAGAGCTACTGGAATTTGAGGAACACTTTACTACTTTTATTAACAGTAGGGCTGCACAATTAATCGAATATCGATCATTATTACTATTTTACCTTCCCACAATTAAATGAACGTGATCGACGTTGATATCGCAGTTTAAAATGCGTGCTCCGCTCATGGAAAACTCCGCTGCATATCAAATCAAGCGCTTCCTAAACTTCTAAGCCCTTCTGCTCAGTGCTTGCGAGTCCATCAGACGCAGCTCGTCCCAGATGCAGCTCTCGGCTCTGCGAAGAATACACAAGTTTATTTTTGACAGAAGCTGCGTCAAGCTGCACAGAGCAGATCGAACTGGGCAGGAAGTCAGACGCAGAACGGCGTAGAGAACCCGGTCAATTTTCAAAATAAAACACCCTGTGCATACTCTCGATCATAAATCAACAAAAATCACAGTTAATGATGTACAATCGAGAATCTCCACAGGGTGTGTTATTTTGAAAATTTACCAGTTTCATTACGCCGTTCTGTGTCTGACTTCCTTGTGGTTCCTCTGCTCTGTGCTGCTTGACGCGGCTTCAGTCAAAAATAGACTGGCAGTGAATATTGAACTTTAGCAAAACTTAGATCAGTATAATCGTGATTATCATTTTGGCCATAATCGTGCAGCCCTAATTAACAACCATATTAAAATGAAATAAGTATGTATTCTAATCCCATCGATGAGAATGTAGAGAATCGGTCACATTAATTACCGCTGAAATGTTTGTTTATTGTCTCAGCTGTTGCTGCCAGGGTGGAGGTTAAGGCACCACCCAGCACTGAGGTGCTGCCACAGGCCGTAGACGTGCCCGGTGCGTTTGGGTGTCCTCCAGCTGTCACAGATGAGACAGGAGAGCCGTACCGCAGCTCGTCCCGCCCAGCAAACGCCCAGCTGTTCCAGCCGATGCCTCAGCCTGTGAAGCCGCCATCACCTCCACCCAAACCTCAGCCGGCGTACAGCAATGAGGTGGGCGAGATCTCTCAGACCTTTATCTGAGGCCAAATTAGGTGTTTCACTTGGAGACCTCCTCCCTGAATTGTAAATTCTATGTGTTACATGTTAATGTGATTATTTCCCCGGTACATCAATACAACACAATAAAGAAACCACCTAGAAATCCACAAGGAACGGTAGAGGTGAGATGAACCTCTAGTTTTTAGTTTGGAAGGGATCAGTGGACGAACCAAACGGGTATTTCTGTCTGAGGAGAAGGAAATTACACCTGTGAGCTCTGAATGGAGCTGAAATTACACAATACTGAATTAAGGTTTTATTTTCTATTGTTATCATGTATGATTTAAAATTAGTATTGATTTAATTCATCATCATAACTGTGTTCACTGTGCAGCTTATCAAGTCATTACTTTAAGCTTTTAGCAGTTTGGGAAATCTGCTTGTTCTTGTTGGATCTCAGCTAATAATGAGCTAAAGTTTAAAAAGGGGAAACATACAGTAGACTTTACTAACTTCTACTGAAACATGTTGGTCTGATCTGTTGTGACTGTCCCTGTCACACTTTATCATTTCTGCCCCAAATTCTTATCTAAAAAAGTCTGAAAGCTTTAAGAGCTGTGAGGAAACCTCATTTGGTCAGAAAGTGCAGGATGCCTCCCTGGTAACAGCAGGTTGGGCTTTATGTTCATATAGACAATAGAGATTTGTCAACCAGCAGAGATTTTGTTGAACCTTCATTTGTCAGCTTTTAATTCACTGAGTTGCTGAAAGACAAACATTCACAGTTTGATGTACAAACTGATTTTTATTGGATTTCCAGAAAAAGTACAATTTCATAGAAACTGACAAACTGTGGTTTAAGATTTTATCCAGATTGCCAAGCACACAACAGCTGCTGCAAAACAGCTGCTCTAAATCCCATCCTAAACAGCAGCATGCCTACCACTAAAACAGCAGAAATTACACTTAAAAAGTACAAAGTGCTAAAGACGTGTTGAGATGCTCTCCCTGTGTTAAACATCCAAACAACAGTCCAAATAAAGATTTAGGAAGAAGACAG
>NC_060156.1:1983178-1986211 GCF_021292245.1 Micropterus dolomieu | reverse complement strand
TCCAATTTAGGTTGATTCGGTAACATTTATCCGGATCAGTGTCCTTCAGTCGCTCTCATCCTCAGCGTCATACGTGCATCCAGTTCATGTAGTGATTTGGACATTTCTTCTAATGTCATTGTCAGACCTGTGGTTACTCTCAGCAGCTCACCAGACTGGACCCGATGGTGTCGATCCTCCTCTGCGCTTCCACAGACTGAGATGTTAGGAAACAGTTCACCGTTCTGATGTAAAACCTTCCACACGACCAAAGTAGACAGAAAATAGGAGCAAGCCAAGATCAGAGGGGAGAGTAGGAAAAGCACGACTGCTCTCTACAGTAGCAGGAAGAGAACAATGTCAGGTGTTCAGGTGTTACAAACTTTTCACTAAGCTGATCCTCCTTTCTGTGTTATCAGGTGCAGCAAGGTGTACAACAAAGTCCAGGAAGTGGAGCTTGTACTCATTGAAGGTGGAGAAGGACTACAGTTACATCGCAGACCTCCAGAGTGCCGCCTCCTCCTCCTCCTCCTCCTCCTCCTCCTCCTCTGACGGTTGTCTACTACTGAGGAGCTGCCTAGAAGCAGAACCAGGAGAACCCGATGATCCCCGTCAACATGGGGTTCAGTCAGGTGTTCCTGCCCCAACTGTGTTGCTAGATACAGCAAAACGTACAACAAAAAGTAACATGGTTGGACCTTGTCTCTTCCTGTATATTCTTATTTTTAATGATTTTAATTAATGAAGTATCTATTTGTGATAAAGGTTGTAGTTTTAGTAGTATTTAATAACAATAAACAAGTGTTATAGCACATTTGGATGTCATTATAGGAGACATAAGTCATAAATGTAGTTGCTTGATTGTTTATGCTGCAGGTATAAAGAAAAGGCATTTATCATTTTCAATGTTTTATTTAAAAAGAATGAAAATATCCAGAACAGGCAAAAATATATTTGTATTTTCTCTACCCTCCTGGGAATAAAACAAAAACAATGTACACGTATTCATCCACACAGTGGACGGGATTATTTGTGTGTCAGTTAGTGACATTACATCTTCCACCCTGCTAGGATTAAACTCTGTATTGTCCTGGTGGATCAACAGTTGCATATCTTCCAGAAACAGCAACTCAGTATCACGACTCTGTGACCAAGTGCTCCACACTGCCACACTACAAACTGTCTGTCTGCTGCCTGACTGAACTGTCCGTTACTCTGTCCTGGGTCTGAAGATCAGCCTTGTGTGGTGCATGGAAACACTGTAGTCTGGATGTTGTCCACAGTCCTCAGATTCTGGCCTGGTAAGGAATATATAGTAGTTGAACCCTAAATTGGAAAGATTGGTGTAATTGGAAAGAACATTCATCAACATGATCAGATATTTTTACTGAACAGGGGCTTGTTGTTCTCTAACAGGACTTCTGTGTCCACATTACACACCAGGTCAATGTACATGACACAGATGAACCGATGGCTGAAGCAGAGCTGCAGTTAGTTGTTGTAGTCAGTAAACGATAATAAAAAAGTAATAACAATAGTGATGGATTACATTTATTTTTGACACCCAAAGGGCTTCGGGGGAAACACCACAGAAACTCTGAGACAAGCACACTGGGAAATAATGTACTAATATTATAATATTAACACCAATTAACACCAAGGGCAGTGCTGAGGGTGCAACTGGGTGCACACTTGACAAAGAGTTTGTCACAGCCAGCCGTGTTTTTCGTCACTTCCGGCGCCACCGTGCACCTGGAACGCTTTGAGGCAGGAAGTCAAAGATTTCAACTCGGACATTTCACAGTTCCGAGCAGTCTGGAACGAGGCATTAGCACAGCCTCCTGTTGCTAACAGTTAGCAAACCAGCTTGGTACTGAATCAAAGTTAGTCTTTTTAAACCTGTCCAATAATAACATGCTAGCTTGACAGTGAGTACTAACAGCCGGGTTAGTTGTTTATTTTCATGATAAAGTTTGATGTGAGCAGCTGCACTGCGCTCCTCTCCGCTCGTCACACTCTGCTCGTCCTCCAGCGGTGTCGGCAGCGCGCGTTCACGTGTTTTGGGGGCGTGGCTTTGGAAGGAGCCCATAAGGGAGGGGGTGGGAGTTTCTCTGTCTGATCTGTTGTGACTGTCCCTGTCACACTTTATCATTTCTTATCTAAAAAAGTCTGAAAGCTTTAAGAGCTGTGAGGAAACCTCATTTGGTCAGAAAGTGCAGGATGCCTCCCTGGTAACAGCAGGTTGGGCTTTATGTTCATATAGACAATAGAGATTTGTCAACCAGCAGAGATTTTGTTGAACCTTCATTTGTCAGCTTTTAATTCACTGAGTTGCTCAAAGACAAACATTCACAGTTTAGTCTACAAACTGATTTTTATTGGATTTGCAGAAAAAGTACAATTTCATTGAAACTGACATAAACTGTGGTTTAAGATTTTATCCAGATTGCCAAAAACACAACAGCTGCTGCAAAACAGCTGCTCTGAATCCCATCCTAAACAGCAGCATGCCTACCACTAAAACAGCAGAAATTACACTTAAAAAGTACAAAGTGCTAAAGACGTGTTGAGATGCTCTCCCTGTGATAAACATCCAAACAACAGTCCAAATAAAGATTTAGGAAGAAGACAGCGAGGCGGCTAGAATGAGCTCAGTTCATCTAAAATAATATCTGCTTTGCTTCTGGGATTAAAGGAGAATAATGACACACATCAACTTCCAGCTCCAAACTAATAAAACACATTTTATTTCCACGTGTTGAAGCCATCACAGTGAACCAGAGCAAGTTGACCAAAACATTTCCCAGCAGCCACTTCTCCCACAGCAGAGTCCAAACAGTGCTTCCTGTTCTCTACAGTTAGGTGTCTTATTGGAAATGGTCTCAGTAGATGACAGGATCTGTCTCGTCTCTATCCTTTCTATTGGCCTCCATTTCTCCTCCTGTTTCCTCCCCTTTCTCTCTCTCCCTCTTTCTCTGCCTACATGAAGCTGACTGTGGAAATGTTGTCATCATTCATACTGATGGACTGCTGATATCATTGCTGTCCATTCTG